>NW_009728461.1:0-3093 GCF_000703405.1 Apaloderma vittatum
TTGTCTATCAGAAACCCCAGATCCCTCTCCTTGAGACAGCTCACATTCTACATGGAAATGGTGTTCTTGGACTCAGAATACATTGAGCACTGGAGTACCTTACTGATGTTCAGAGAAGGACAACAAATATGGTGAGGGGTCTTGAGAACAAGTCTTATGAAAAGCAAGTGAGGGAACAGGGGTTGCTCAACCTGGAGGAGAGACCTTATCACTCTCTAAAACTACCTTAAAGGATGGTGTAGAGAGGTAGGAATCGGTCTGTTCAACCAAGTAACAAGCGACAGAACAAGAAGAAAGGTCTCAAGTTGTGCCAAGGGAATTTTAGGTTGGATATTAGGAAGAATTTCTTTACTGGAAGTTTATGAGGCAATGGAATGTGTTGCCCAGGGCAGTGGTGGAGTCGCCATCCCTGGAGATATTTGGATTGTGTAGACGTAGAGCTTAGGCAAATGGTTTAGTAGAGGACTTGTCAATATTAAGTTAATGGTTGGACTCAATAATCTTAAAAGTATTTTCCAGTCTAGGTAATTCTGTGATACAGTAATTGCGCCATTTAAAAAATGAATTCAATAAAAGCAGCAGGTAACATATGCTGTTAGCCAGGAGCTTGTGAATGGGTCAAGAGCTGGATGTAGAAGAAATCAGTGGCAAAGTCCAAGCATAAGCTTCAGGAGAGATTTTTTATGCTGGAGTGAGAGTCTGAGAGCTAGTATGCATCTCATAACTGTATTTAGAGTAGATACATTGAACTTAAAGACTGAAGAAATAATTTGAAATTTGAAGAAGTATTTTCTGAAGAAGACAGAGAAAATACATAGTGGAACAGTAGCTGGATCATCCTTGAGGCAGAATGAGGTGACCTGAACTCATCGATGTTCTCCGTACGATGTGGTTAAGATATATCCACTTCTCCACAGTACTGTATGTGTTGATATTGCTGAGACATATATGTATCCATTTGAAAGAGAAGAATGTTTTTGCAGCACATAGTTTTTCACATTTCTTTTCATTTGTAATTGTAAGTTTGAACTTATAATTGTTTAATTAGGTAAATTGATTTTTTAATTTTTTTTTCAAATTTCAATAATGTTTGGCTGTATTTTATCTGAAATAATGAACTCATACTGTGATAATAATCATGACAGAAAGAAGAGAAAAACATTTGAGAGATTCCTGTTATCTGGCAACAAATTCTATCTAATGGATGTAAACTCAACTGCGATATATTGCCTTAATGATCTGGCCTAATTGGGACTCAAAGATAGGGTATCTTTTGAATGTCACTTTCCGTTAACAAAGCGTTTGTAGTCTGCTTTATTTGAAGCACCTATAAATGATTAGATTTATGTATAAGTAATGATATTTCTGAATATTTAATCAAGACTTGCAGAAAAAGACTGGCAGGAAATCGTAAAAATTAACAATGGAGATGACCTGTTGGGTCATCAGGCTTGTTTTTCCGTTTTCAGTCACAGAAGTGTAGAGGTGGTTTCCCTGCAGTACATTTTGAAATGCTTTGTCCTTTTTTTAGAGTGTAAGCATTTCATGGTGAAAGAATGGCCGGAGTACAGATGACGTTCTGGCACTAAGCTTTTTTTTCTCACTTTTCACTGCAGTAAATTAAAAATCTCATCACCACTGAAATCAATGTAATTATTCATTGTTTCTATTAAGGTGAAAATTAGGCTGAGAGTTCCAGGCAAGATTCCTGGTGGTCTGAATCATCCTTGGTGGTCTGTTTCCTCAGATGCCAAAGTGAACCTCTAGTAAGTACTTTCTTAACTTGGATTTATTATTCTTATTGTTAATTCACAATACTTCTGCTGATCATTCATACACATGCACTCATTAATGCTTCAGTCACACACACACACATACACACTTGTAATGAACTCTTTTCATCCACACTGTAGCCCGAACAACATGAGAGCAACAGTAGTGACTAATAAGTTGTAAGTACTTAAGAAGGAATGAAAAAAGGTGATGAAGGTGACTTGGTGGCACCAGCTACTGCTGCTGCTCAGGATGGCAGGCAATTTGAAAGACATTTAAAAGGGTCAGGGAGGGATTGTGAATATGACAGGGAGGGGCACAAATTGGGGTACTGCAGCTACTCAGCTGTCTCACATTAGACAAAGCAGTATGATTCCAAATATGTCTTTCATTTTCTTTTCATGTTCTTTTTTTTTAGTATACTTTGCTTGCTTTTGTATTTCTCCACACCTCCCCTCTGTTTTCTTAGATTTTTTTTGTCCTTTTCTTCTGAAACAAGGAAGGATGTTAAAAAGGCACTTGACCCTAAAACATAATTGCATTGATATTTCAAACCATTACTCTAGCTTCTGCTGCATTCACACTAGCTGCCAGCCATGAATAAAACACTGACACACTGAGGCAACTTTAAAACCAAATATATATCACACAAACTCAAACTGTCATGCACCTTTTATTGTAGTTTATTTTTTTGCCTGTTATTGCTCGTTATCAAAACACGTGTTCATGTAAGCAGAATCTTTCTTTGCCTTTATCAGCCTGTACCTCTGCGTTGATTCATGAGTTATGCCAGAGACTAACTTTAATAACATCACTACACTGGTTTATTTTATCAAAGGAGATACAAGAGGCCTGGACCAAACAAGATGAATCCCTCAGCAAATGAGGAAGAATAGTATAATTGTGTTACAAATTATAAAGCTAAAGGAGAGACAGAATATGAGAAGGAAGCAATAAGAAAGTTTTTGGATGAGATGACCTTTAAAGGTCCCTTCCATACCAAAACCAATCTAAGAGTCTATGAGTCTCTGGTACGTTTTATAGGGAGAATTCAAAGGCCGATAGATACAGAGATTCATATAGTAAAAGACATATCTTGTGCCAAATACCTAAGACACACAGTGTCAGAGCCCATGATATCCCCGATATCCAAGCTCTCCACAAATTCTGGCAAAGGAGGTAGTAAATATGATACCATAATCTTCTGGAATTACATGGCCGTCTAGAGTTATAGCTTCATAAAAACTTCTCTCATGGGACAGAAGTTCCAACATCTTAATTTATACTGAAGTAAAATGAGGAAGATGAGGAGAGGGGAGG
>NW_009728462.1:0-273 GCF_000703405.1 Apaloderma vittatum
TGGGGAAATGATGGCAAATTGGGGGAAATGATGGGGAAATGAAGGCAAATTGGGGGAAATAATGGAAAAATTGGGGAAACAATGGGGAAATGATGGGGAAATTAAGACAATTTGGGGGAGACAATGGGGAAATGGAGGAAAATTGGGGGAAATGATTGGGAAATGGAGGAAAATTGGGGGAAATGATGGGGAAATGGAGGAAAATTGGGGGAAAAGGAGGAAAATTGGGGAAAATGATGGGAAACGATGGGGAAATCAAGGAAAATGATGGGG
>NW_009728463.1:0-7975 GCF_000703405.1 Apaloderma vittatum
TTGGCTCTGTCAGACCTGGGGGCAGCTTCTCACAGCTGCCCTTACAGCACCCCTGCTACCAAAACCTGTCCAGGCAAACTCGGTACAGATATATATTTACTAGCTCCCAGAAAAGCTATTTTCTCAAAACAGTTAGCTTTGGCCTACATTTTGTCTTGGATTTGACTAACATGCACATAAAAAAGCAAGAAATTATCACGATGATGAAATCAGCTTTTTTTATGCTAGTGTATGACACAAAATTTGAGCTTTATTTCATTTTGAAGGAAGGAATAGGCTTCTAGTGTAGAATTGCTTAAAAAGGAAGGCCCTGGACATTTAAATGCTTGCTTATCAATGGCTCTAATAATATATTTATGCACATATGTAAATATAAAAATATATATTTATGATTATTTATCTACTCTATGTAACTGTATACATGTAATGTACGCACATGTATTAATACTCTCTTTTTTTACTGATTTGGGTTAGCTACACTACAATATCCACAAGGCTAGAACTAGATAGAGTACAGTTTGTAAATCACCTCCAAAGACCTACTTCAAGTGGTGATTGTAGTAACAGCAGCAGTAGCTGAGCAACAAACGTGTAACTAGATTTGGTCTGTACAGAACCAGTCACAATTCAGCTTAGTTACATCCCTAGAAGAGATATGCTAATGACACTAGGGAAATTAATTTGATATGCTGACAGTCACTCTAATATCTAGTGATAGCTCTGGAACAGTAGATATTGATCGTTTAGCTGTAAGGTCTTTTAGTACAGAAAGTATCTGAGTATTATCTTACAAGGGATTACTGAAATAATTTATACTAAGTGTTCAGTGGACGATAACTAAACCATAAATCTCGCCTTCCATATGAGACACTTAACTACATAAAAGGAAATTTAAGCTCACCTCCTGGTTTGGCTGCAGATTTCCTTCAAGATCCAAGCAATACTTTTGATAAACATGTTATAAGTTAACAGCATTTTATTTGATTCTGTCCTTTTCACTCTCTACAGATTTTTTCTTCACCTTTTCAGAATGAAAATACTCTGAAACACTGAACCTACAAACACAGACACTAAAACAAATGAGTTTTCATGCTTGTTGGGGGCTCTTTATGCTATTGAAACAACAGAAACAAATACACCCTACCTTACTAGTGGTAAACAAAAACCTGATTGACTCATCCTTCTGCTGAATATCCAAGGGGTGAGGATGCATGGCTAGGTAAATCTGAGGCCTACTTCTGCTTTTGCAAATTGAGGCTCTGTATCTGAGATGTGCTAAGTGAATATTCTATAATGACATCGGAAATGTGGTCCAGGGAACCCACCTACACATTTTTATTGCTTTTTTTTTTTCTTAAAAATAGGCTTGTAAACATAACAGCCAGATAATATGTGAAACTATTTTAATTTTTAATCATTCTGCACTTATTTTTATCCTCTTTTTCATGTTGAGTCAAAGCAGATTTCATTAATTAGCTTTAAGGCACATCTGTGTCAAATAGAGGTAGAACAAAGATTAGAAAGGGATGCAAAAGACAGCTAAGTGCCTAACAGAAATAGCTTTCTATTTCTGATGATTAGTGAAAATTAGCTAATACGCTTGGGAAGCAGGTTACGAAGTTTATGTATCTAGTTTAACACAGGCAATGACATAAAAAGCAAATAAGGAAAAAAAAATCTTAAGTATGAAATAGCTTTGCCTTCACAATGAGTTGCCAAAAATGTCACATCCAGTATCTAGTATTGTGAAGTTTCCTATCGGTGTCGTACCTATTACCTCTTCGCTTAATCTAAGGACCTTGCCATCATTGCCTTCTTACATTCTAGCTGTTGGCAGAAACTAAAAGAAACTAAAAGATCAGACAGGTTACGAAAGACACCACCACTCTGTATCTGACACATATGTGTCCACATTTTTTTCTGCAAAAATTCAGATTTTCTGTGGTTTAAATCAGTCAAATCCTGAAGGTGACTATAACAGAAAAACATGATGATAATAGAAATCTCTGTGAACCTGCACTCACTAAAATAACTTTTTTTGACTCTAATGGCATAATCTACGTAACTAGGAATGGCAAAACGGAAAAACCTTTTCTCAGTCAATGAAAGGGACATTAGTCTCAGGACAAATGAAAGTTCACACAGAATAGTTAAATGCTTTAAAGGATCTGCTATTATTTAAAAATTACTAGTTTTATGTTTCAATTTTCAGAATTTAGAGGTTTTCATATAATCACATCTTAAAGTGACATATGAATGGTTTGAAAATCACTCTTCATAGAGTACGTCTTCCAGCTGACAGGTGTAACCTTTTCATATTCAGCCTGGAGCTAGGAAGAATGGAAGACAAGTGAGCTGGCAGCTCTCCACTTGCTTATTAAGAAAAAAAAAAAAAGTCTATGGGTGAAAGGAGCCACGTAGGAGACAATGTAACTATCAATATTTCTGGGTTTTTTTGACATTTACTGATCTTTCATCTATTTCAAATTACCCAAGCAATCCAGCAATCTTGTTGGATTAAGCCTACTGTGTAAGCCAAAAGGACTTAAAAGACATCAGAAAATGTCTGTAAATACTGGGGTGAAACCTTTCTGCAGGTTTGCCTATTGAGGGATTAAATAATTTATGATTCTAGCTAACAACATGCTGTTTACTAACAAGTGCTTTACAGTTCAGCAACAGCAAACCATTTCTGGATGCATTGATTATAGAAAACAAAGACAATGTCTTTATATCATGACAGAAAGTCCATTCTAGTCACAACAGAATTAACAGTGTTTTTGGTCTTCTGTCCTGTGTAGAGGAGAAAATGCTTGAAGAAATGTTTCAGATATGAAGAGGACCATCTGGGACTTATCTGAAGAGTTGTAAACTCTCTTATTTTGAACTGTGGCTTGGAAAACAATGTTGGAGCAGACCTTAGCCAATTCCTTGTGCACACAACTGGTTCAGTGCTTCAAATACAATTCAGATCTACACAGCCCAGAGCACGCACCACCTCTCTGACTGGAGTCAGGATTTTGCATGAGGCTTTCTTATACATCTAACCAGTTGATTTTGATAAATTGACCCGGAGGCTTTATTCTTATTTTCAACTTCAAGGTAGTCCATCAAAATGACTAACCGCTTTGGTGAACAGCTCACAGAATTGCTGGCTCAATCATTCTGAGTATTTTATTGGCCATACAAATACTGTCTTTGAGGCCTGTCCTTAATGTGCAAAGAAATGGATCCACATTTTGCTAGTAACCTTTCCCTGAATAGCATTAGTAGAAGAGCTTAATAGGCTGTACTTGAATTCTGAGCTGCTTTTCTTGGCTCAAGTATCTTTTTTGTTAAGCAGATCACTTCAAAGCCAGATGAGTATGAATACTTGTGCTGAAGCAGGGATCGCCAGCAATTTTCAGGCACCAAGCCAGTCTGCACTGGCAAATGTCCTGAGGTTTGCAAATGTTGATATTGAAAAAAACCCAAACCCCTACCAACCAAAAAAAAAAAATTTTATGGTAAAGACATCACGCACCCTTTGTGTTAACCACTGTGTGAGAAAGCAATATGTCCAGAAGTAAAAGAGAAAGGAAAGCCTGCTGAATTCATAATTTGAATAATTCCCCTTCTAATAGTTGAAAATCAACTCTGACCCAGTCACAACGCACATCGTGCTTTTGTGGGTTTTGGATTTGTTAGATTTTTCTGCGTAAAGAA
Source organism: Apaloderma vittatum (assembly GCF_000703405.1). Taxonomy (NCBI): domain Eukaryota; kingdom Metazoa; phylum Chordata; class Aves; order Trogoniformes; family Trogonidae; genus Apaloderma; species Apaloderma vittatum. The sequence goes on from NW_009728463.1 coordinate 3,706, forward strand.
TTGTGCTTTGGACAGCACAATGAAGAGGTGAAGTACTTACTGGAAACTAATAGCTGATAAAAATAACAATGAAAAATAAAATTACTTTGCATTTCCCTTGCAAACCCAACAAGAGAAGCTGGAAATTTGGCTTGATGAAATTTTCTTCTACAGTAAATATTAAAAAAATGTTATTAATCCTTAATATCACTTAATATCACTTCTTTTTAAAGCTCTCTAAGAGCGTCTTAACTCTTAATGCCTGAAAGAGTCTCTAATAAAAAAACTTAGGTGAAGAAAACCGGAAGAACTTGCCTTTATTTCCAAGACTTATATTTCATAGCCACAAATGTGTCCTGGGACAATAAACTGGGATAACAAACTGAATCATCCATGTCAATTAGAAGCACATGCTTACTGCTTATAAAGAAATAATTACCTTTCAAAATACATTCCCTAGATAAAACAAAAAAAAAGGCATTAATGTGTAAGCACCATTAAAAGTAAGATGCTGAATTTATCTTTAGATGCCGTTTTACCTGTGTCATGGTGATTTTCCAATAAGAAAGAAGGGAGCAAAAAATAGGAAGAAATATACCAAGCTTTAAGCATGTGGGTATATAAAGCACTGCACCAATCACAACTGTAAGCTAGAAATCAGCTGAAAGCTCATTGCTGATGTAACAAAATATTCATGTACCATGTCAAACCTGCGAAGTATATAATGGACAAATGACAAGCTGACAGCTGACTTCTGAAAAGCCCTTTTCCACAACACCAGCCTCCACTTTGAGTGAAGTCTTACCACTCCTCCCACCAACACAGAGTATGTGCTGAATGGTAAATTGCTAGCTGCATCCTTCTGCAATCTTCTATTAAAAGTCTCAGTATAGCTGTGAACTTACTTTTCTTCAAGAACCAAAATCTAGACTATTTTAGGGAATGTCAAATATATGCAAGCAGAGAGCAAGTGAAAAGACACTCAGCTGCCTTTGTGGCTGCAATCATCAGATAATAGAGTCATCGAGAGAATATGGCTTTCATTAAGTGGATGGGGAGGTAAGAAAATGAAATTAAAAAGATCACACCCTCTTTGTTGTTTCCTCTTAGGAAAACTCAGCTTCTGGTGTGAGGCCTGAGAAGGAAGAGCAGGAGGCCAAAATTCAGGGAAGTTTTTGCTTACTATTTTTGGCATTCATGGCTGTTGAGCAAGGGAGAAAGCTGGCACAAATCACAACCTGGTTGGTGGTCACTCTTGCAGAAGCAGCCAGTTCACAGCCTGGAGGAGCCCTGATGGGGAACTGCAGGTAATGGAGACCCTTTAGATGTGATGGTCTAAAACAGGAAGTGATCTTGGTAGTGCATTCATAACTGTTGGATAAACTGAAGAGGCCAAGGGTGTGCAGAGGTTGCAGAAAGTGAGTTCAATCGATGCTTCAGGCATCAGATACAGTAGATGAAAAAGGGATACTCTGTCCACTCTGTATTGTGCTTACTGCTTTTCTAAAACATAGCAATCATCCTACCACTCACTCACTCCTCGCTCACTGCACCTTCCCCTACCAAAATCCCAAAGAAGCTAGAATTGCAGCCATGAGCAGCTGAAACCATGCTGCTCCATACAGAAACACAGAGCATGCTGCAGGCACAAGTGAAAGTGCAAATTCAAAATGCCTCCGGCAGAAGAAACAACTCAATTTGGATTTCTCTTATCTCTAGCAACAGAGGGCAAAAGAAAGGCAGTATACAAACACCATCTCCTTCTCCAGCAATTTGTAAATCTGGCACATCTGTCCCTTGCTTTATTTATGAGTGAATGGAAAGCAATTGGATTTATGTCAGCTAGACTATCTAAATGCTGAATGGAATGACAGATTTCACTTTTTCATTTTGGCCACAGAAATGCACAGTCCATGTTTTACTTTCAGTGTGTGTTAAAATACACTGGCTTTCCTTCTAGAGTTACAGTTAAATAGGATGGATACAAATGAACACTTGGAGCCTTACTGGCTTGCATTACCTGAAATTATGCAGTCTAAGGGCCACGTCAGATGGCCTGATTGCCCTGTGCTCAGTGGTGTGATGATAATGGAAAAATAAACCTGCCACCTTTCCTTTTGTTTTTGATGACTTGACCTCTAAGACCAGTACTGTGTTAGCTATAGTTTCCATGTTCCTATTGTTAATAGAAATATAGCAGTAGAGCTACAGATAGCAAGTAAAAAAGTGAACCCTCTATCATGCCTGTGGGCTGAAGTCAAACTATACATTAGTTAAAAACTAGGACTTATCTTGTATGCAAGGATTTTCTACAGTAGAGATTAGAGGTGAATAATTCTTTCCATGTATCATTCTCCCTCCTTTACCCGATGAATAGCTCCCATAAATCGGAAAGTTCAAAAACTGCTAACTGGAAGACTTAGCTGAACACTCTAGTAACTGATAAGAATGCATAAGCAGTAACTAAAATGGGGTTTCTGTTTTAGAGGTTTTAATTAAAATACAAGTCTTCTGCTGTTCAGATAGTAATTCTTTAATAAATCTACATGTAGAAGCAATTAGTAATAATTTTATTTTATCGCAGCTGTCAAATAGAAGCAGCACAAAAACTAAATGGTATGATGGTGTCTTGGATTTTTTTTCTTTAAAAATAGGCTATCAGAAGAAAAAAGTAACATAAAAGCTTTTGAAGGAGGATCAATATGCTCTTGATCTTGATCAAGACAGTAGCACAAGGTTCTCCCTCAGAAAGTGACGAGATTAAACAGATAAAACTCCTTTGTTTAATAGGATTTTGAAATAACAGCCTGTTAACTGAGATGGAATTAGAAGGAAAATTCAGGAAGGTTATTTATGTTATCTGTATTAAGTAAAATGTAATTTCCAGTGTTGGATTCTGTAAGAATCATTACTAATCATGGTAATATTTACTAATCATTAATAATATTTAATTTTTTTTCATTTTTCAAAAGTTAAGAAAACTAAAAGTCCACTCACGTGACAAACTTTTAGTAGATTTAAAATCTAGTTCATGTTCAGAAATCACATTTATTCACACAAATATCTGCTACCTTTCAGTATTTACAAAAATGCTTGGGTACTTACAAGGACTATTTCCAAACAAAAATCAACTGAAATAATCACCACTTGATTTAATGCTCTTGCAATAGGCTCTTCCTTTAATTGCCACATGATGTTTCCTATTTTGCTGGGTGAAAAACTGAAATTTTCTCTCCATAGAACTACACTGATATTCCTAAAATGCTGCCAACCTGCTGATCTGTTCTACTGGTCTATGACTGTGAGTGACCAGGAGGCATTCTAATATTTCCATTCTTCTAAAGAAAGAGTAATTCAGATACTGTTAAATTTTCATGTACAGATGGGCCTATCAGACTTTTTCACCTCTATATTTCTTGATCTCTCACCTGTCCTATCTCTGGACTGTAATGTTCTCTTCAGCATATATGCCCCAACTCTCCAAGCTGACTCTGCGGAGAAGGACAAGTTCTACACCAACCTGCACCACCTCACCCAAAAGGTTCCTGCAGATGATAAGATCATAATCCTTGGTGACTTCAACGCCAGAGTAGGAAAGAATTCTGAAGCCTGGAAAGGAGTACTAGGCAAGCATGGTGTTGGAAACTGCAATGATAATGGCTGCCTCCTGCTAGAGTTTTGTGCAGAGCAGAAGCTCACCATCACCAACACTATCTTTCAGCAGAAAGACAGCTTGAAGACAACCTGGATGCATCCTCGATCCAAGCACTGGTATATCATTGACTATGTCTTAGTGTGTCAGAGCAATATTCGTAGTGTCCGTCATACCCGAGTGATGCCTAGGGCAGAATATAAAACAGGCCACTGCCTTGTGTGATGCAAACTTAACCTCCACTTGAAGCCCAAACCTAAGAGGGGTGGCATTCCAAGGAGGAGGTTCCAAGTTAACAATCTTCAAACAGCTACAGTGAGAGACAGCTTCCAGATAAACCTTCAAACTAACTTGAGGACCATCTCATAGATCCCTCTCCTGAAGTACTTTGGCAACATATTAAAAATAGCATCCTCCAGTCCTCTGAAGAATCTTTAGGGTTCTCCTCCAAGAAAAACAAAGACTGGTTTGATGAAAACAGTCAAGAGATCCAGGAACTGTTGACAAAGAAGAGAAATGCTCACCAAGCACACCTCGCTCAGCCATCTTGCCATGTAAGAAAATCAACCTTTTGTCTTGCATGCAGTAAGCTCGAAGACATCCAGAATAAGTGGTCGATCAACCTAGCAGAAAAGACTC
>NW_009728464.1:0-814 GCF_000703405.1 Apaloderma vittatum
CTCCTGGCCTTGCGCCGTGCGGGGGGATGGCCGCGCCCAGGCCCTGCCCTAACGCCGCCATCTTCCTTGTGTAGGGACGGGCGTGTGTTAGGGAAGGAGGCGTCAAGTGGGTGGGCGGGGAGAGGAAGGCAGCGTCTGCCTTTGTGGTGGCACCCACGGTGTGCTCACAGGATCAGAGAATGTGTTGGGCTGGAAGGGACCTTTCCAGGTCATTTAGTCCAACTCCCCTGCAGGGAGCAGGGACGTCTCCCACTAGATCAGGATGCTCAGAGCCCCATCCAGCCTGACCTTGAATGTCTCTGGGATGGAGCCTCCCCCACCTCTCTGGGTAACCTGTGCCAGTGTCTCACCACCCTCATGGTGAACAACTTCCTAACATCTAACCTGAATCTACCCTGCTCTAGTTTAAAACCACTGCCTCTCGTCCTGTTGCTACATGCCCTTCCTCTATACATAAAACAAAAAAGTACTGTCTCCCACAGCCCTCACCAACAGGCATTTGTCAGAAGTCCTCTCACCAACGATTCCCTGTTGACCATCCTTGCCAGCTGCTGAGAGGACACCCATCAATTTGAGACCAAGTGCTCTGGATGTTTCTAAGCTGGATTTATCATGCGTGTTGGCCATGATTTGTTCTTGCTTCCTTACAGATGGTTTGAAAGAGAGGACTGAGTCACTGGTCTCTTGATTTGCTGGCCACACTTCTTTAGATTGAAAACGTGGTTTTGGGTCAGAGAAACATCTGGGAGTTGAAATGATCAGAAATGAAAGCAAATAGGAGGGAAAAAAAAACTTTTTGCTTTCATATTTCAGC
>NW_009728465.1:0-3680 GCF_000703405.1 Apaloderma vittatum
GCTTTGTTTCTGGATTTTGTTTCGCTTTTAAAGCACCAGCACAAACAAACAAACAGACAAAAATGACTGGCAACAAGTTAAATCCCATTTGTGTCCCTCCCACCGAGCACGGACGGTGCCTCGCTAAAGCCTGGGGTTTGTAGTTTTGCCTCGACAATAATTTGACCAAGAAAGAGAAGCGGCGGCAGACAGACTTTCCGTACACTGACAATGCGGAGAGGAGAAACATTGAAAGAAAGAGTTCTCCCGGGATGTATCTCCTTTGTGTGTTCTCTCCTCTCCATCTTTTAGATGGGGCGATCGCATATGCTTACACACACAGAGAGCCCTTATGTTTCTTAGGGAGTTTTTAGAAAACAATGTTTATTATAATCGAGCTATAAGCTCCACCTAAATAATGAAATCATGTCGTAGCTCCGGAAATTCCAACAAATCAATAATTTCCATTTGCTTAATAGCAGAATACTATCAGAGGCCACTTTATTTTCGCACGCATTTCAAAACATCAATGAAAGGGGAAAGAAAAGGCTCACAAATCCTTGTACATGTTGGAATTAATAAAACGATATTCGTTTAGGCACTTTTTTTTTCCCTTCCAAGTTGATTACAGAGTAATTTCTGCCGTTAAGTTAAATGCTGAATCCACAAAAGGAAGAAACGTGTTCTCATTGAGGGTGGGGATCATGTCCCGCTAAGGCTTCACAGAAAGGCTCTCTTAGAGAGCCACCGGGATTCCCGCGCCTTCCCTTATTTTTACCTTACAAAATCGCGGAAAAAAAAAAAATTCGTGTTTGACCGCGCTAAACGTATCTAAGAGTTACCTTTTCACGCAACCGTACGTTTGCAAACGATAGTTTATCTGCTGTGGTGGGCACGTGTTTTGTCATATGAAATTAACTTGTGAAAGCCTTTGTATCATTTTTTGATTTGTGTTTGGCGACAACGTGGATCATATCTCATCGCGTTGATGGTTCATACAATTGCTAAATTAAAGGCATGTTTCCGGCTTTGAAAAACAACAACAAAAACCCGCAACCTTCTGAGAGCTCATCCTCGGCAGAACAGCCTGAGGAGCCGTATAAGAACGCAGCACAATATTTTCCGTGCGGTATCTCCATATACTTCTGCATTATTCTGCGTCTCCATTGTCTGTGCCTAAAGACAGCCAAGTCACTCCTGCGCTTCTTACCTATAATCGTCACCTGTAAGAACACACAGACAGTACACGGATAATGGCTTTAATTGCTTGGAGGAATTTAATTGGTGTTGTAATTTTTTTTCCGCGTCTTTACCTATTATCCCGTGGTAAATATTAGCAGCTGAACAAAAAAAATGTCCCGACGTGTTAATATGTTTGAGCCCCAAGAAACGCACCAAATCATTGCAATGAAGTGGTGAAATCTTCCTCTGCACGTCGCAGTTTTGCTTTCTCTGCTTATATTCCGCTTCTCCTCGCAAAGGAGGACACTGCACTGAGCTAAATGTTTTGGTTTAGACACTCCTTCGGACTTCCAGATTCTAAGTCTAAAGCTTTCAGTATGTTGGGACTCAAATTATGATTTCCCACATTTCAAAGGGACGAGGCTCTATTTATAAATGTTACAGAAGGTTTCGTTACTTCAGGAACAACAAAACAGGAATAGAGCTGCAATTTTCAAGAAAATAGGATTTCAAAATATAGAAATAAAAAAAATAGCGGAGACGATGTATAATTCAATCAAATTACAGAAAATTGCTTTAAAATTCAGAACAGTAGCGATCCATTATGTCTATGTTTTATTAGTGACAAGTACAATTACTCTAAAATAAAGAACACTGGTGAATATATAATTGTCTGTAATCATGTTAGTGTTTGAATAAAAATGACGGGGACATTTAACACTTTGACAACAAAATGTTCAGAAACAACTTATTTATTCAAACAGTTTTTATTTGCATCCACGTGAAGGAGAAACACACTTTTGCTTACGATAAATCAAGGCTTTTTCATTTTCAATAAATATATAGCTAAAATTTTATTAATTATTTTATTATCCGAGGCTTAATAAAGTCTCTTGAGTATGACTGTATTATTATCGATTACTCAGTACCCAAAGGACGCCATCTACAGGAAAAGGTCTTTAGGTTTAACACAAATCTAATCACTGTTGATTCAAGGAAAAAAAAAGTTAATATTCATCTATAAACCCGGCTCCGATTTTACCCACAATACTGATCACAATATTTGCTTTGTAATTGCTTCTTGCGATTCAGTTTGTTACAATTTGACACGATCTAGGAATCTGCTACAAGAGGCCTTTTCTCTGAGATACGGCTTTTAAAAAATACATTGAACTCCACGAAGAAGCAATTTTTCTCTTTCTAAACTGACTCTCCTCTCAGGATTGACTTGATCGTCCCTGAAAATGCAGAACAGCCCATGACATCTCTCCCTTCAGACCAAGGGACTGGAATATGCTTGCAAAGAAGCCCTGAAAACAAAACAACTTGATTGAAGGCAGTTTGTGCAACAATTATGTCCTGGAATACCTAACATTTCTTTTACTGATTTCCTTTTGGATAGTGTCAATAAATATCAACTATATCAAGCATACTCTCATCCGTTCTTACAACGCATACTTGCCCCCTCGCTTGCTACTTAAAGGTGCCATTTAGCCGTGCTGCTTCTTTCTGAGCCCTCGCTGGGAAACCCATCGAAGTAGAAAATGTGACCCTTAATATTTTGATTGTACAAATGCAGACCCGCGGAGATGGCACATACTCTCCTTGATGGGACTCCGACACCTCATTTTCCAACTACAGAAAATACGAGGAGAGCTAGAGAAAACTTTCAGGACGCCTCTTTCCGATGGCTTGTTTGTTTGTTTGTGTTTTATTCACGAACAAATTTTTCTCCTTTTTTTCCCCCTATGTTTATTTCTTATTTATCTTCTCCTCTCGACAAGTCTCCAAATTTCTGCCCCTGTTGTGTGCCCTCACAAGGTCGGTGGGCCCCACCCTGACCTCCGCGGATCCTGACTCCCGTGCGCTGTCCGGCCGCGCCTTCAGAGCCGCCTCCCAAACACCTCCCCTGCCCAGGCGGGTCTCGCCAGCCCTTGCGGCTCCTTACAGATCAAGTAGCTCTAGCTTCTGCCTAACTCAGGCCAGAGATCTGGAAGGACTTGGAAAAAATCAAGCTATGCGACGAGGATTCAAAAGCAGAGGTGCATTGGCACAAAAGTTGACAGAAATAACCCGCGGTGCACCCTCGACTTTAATGTATTATTGTGGAAACCGGGGACAAAAGCCTGGAAACTATTGTTATTTGTGCTCCCACTGGAATCAGGCTTAAAATTTACAGCGTAGGTCTCCCCCTCTCTTTCCACTTCTAAGCACTACGGTGAATGTCCCAAATCGAGACTGTGTCCTACCCCTGCTTTTGAACTTGAAGAGATCTCAGGAGAGGAGGTTTTCTTCCCTGGGGCCAGCCGCTTCCGCAGGCGCAGCCAAAACCCGGAGGGCCCCTCCCCTCCGGGAGTCGGGGCAGGGGCACCCCTCTGAACCAGGAGGTCTGTCATTTCTCGGGTGCCTCGTACCAAACCGCAGATGTCAGCCTTTTCCTACGTGTTCGGGCTGCTAATGTGGGCACTTTCACACCACAAATGCTCATCTCTGGAGCCTTTCCCAGGACCAGCAGCCGA
>NW_009728466.1:0-205 GCF_000703405.1 Apaloderma vittatum
CAAGGACAGCCCTGGGCACCCCTGTCTGCACTCCCACCTGCACAGCCAAAGTCTGCTAACAAGAGCCTCCACCACACGGATCCCATCAACTGCAGCTGCTCCAGCCTCAGGAGCTGCCTCCAGGAACCGCAACTGCGCTGCCCTGCAGAGAGAGAGTCACTGTGCCACGGGCTGGGAAGATTTCTCCCCCGGCGAACTCTGAGGC
>NW_009728466.1:324-536 GCF_000703405.1 Apaloderma vittatum
CTCCATCCCTGGAGCCCAGCCTGGCCCAGCACAGCAGCACAGCACCAGCCCGAGGCATTTAAGGATCCCTTGGGTGGGTTTGGTGACGAGTCCATGATCCCCGGACAGGGAGAGGTAGCCAAAGGTCAAAATCAAACGCAAACTCCATTAATGGGTCCCACTGAGGACTGTTAGTGATAAAGCAACCCTGGGGGCTGGTTAGAGCAGAAAAC
>NW_009728467.1:0-1512 GCF_000703405.1 Apaloderma vittatum
GCCACCCCGGCCTCGCTGCCGTCCTCGGCGGGGGGTCAGGGATGGATGGAGCGTGATAGGAATATGGAGATGGGACTGAACGTGCCTGTTAGGGAACCAAACCGGGGATCTCCGGGAAGGTGGGTGGCAGCTTCCGTCCAGCCACTGCGTGGGTTACCTCCTGCTTGCTGGGTGCTTTGGGATCCCAGCTCCTCCGAAACTAGGGTATTTTCGGAGGTGCCACTGCCACTAGCCAGGGATTAGGAGCGAGGAAGCGCAGTCGCTAGGGCAGGCTCCCTGCAGCGGCATTTACCTTGTCGTGCTGGTGTTCCTCTATCTGCTTTTGGGTATTTTCCAGCTCTTGTAACAACGTGTTCTTTGAAAAACCAAACGAAAAGAAAACGGGGAACAAAAACAGGAAAGAAAAAAAAGAGAGACCGCTTAGAAAAACGGCCACGTGGCCTCGCGGGGATGGCCAGCGTGGAGGCATCGCTGCGTGGACGCGGTGACAGGCGGGACGGCAACGGCTGCCCGCTTTATTCCTCGCAACCAGTCTTCTTGGGAAACCTCCTGCTCCTCAAGCAGGGCTCCTGTAGCCCAACTCCTGCACACGCCGGGGCCGGGGCACGGCCGTGGAGGGCAAATCAGAGATTTGATGGGCAGGGCTCGAAGATTAGGAAATGTGACTGAGAGGAGATCAACTCCTCCAGCATCTGGATCGAGGGAAAAAACACCTCCCAGCTCTAAGCTAGGGAATAAAGGAGGGGGGAAAGAAGATGCATTTGCAACTGCCTGACCTAGTGCTCTTTCTTGACAGATGCTGTCAGCCAAATTGAATCATTTTTGCCTGCAAAGACCTGGAGAAACTCTGGGTGAGCCAGAGCTGGCAGCAGGCTGGGGAGCAGAGAGCGTCCCTTTGCAAGGTGCCACAGCTCTGGTCCCTGTTCCTTCCTGGGGCAGGAATTTGGATTCTGTGTTTGGGTCCTGCTTTTTATCCAGAGCCACTCAGACACCTGGCGCAGAGCAGCAGGGAGACAGACCCAGCCCTGGAGAGATCCGCTGGGATCTGTGCTCTGACTGTGAACCTGGTCCCTATAGGAACCCAAGCAGAGGTGAATTATCAAGGGCTGACCTCCCCCTGACGTTGCGAGGTTAATCCTTACTCCGAGCCACCTGCTCTCCCAGCTAATTGCATTCACGCTGGGGCAGCAGCAGCTCCAGCTGGCTCCTCAAAGGGAAGCCCAGGAGCAGTGGGGTGGGAGCTGGGAGGCTTCTCACGGGCTCTACCCTAGCTTGGAGAAGGCAGATCAGTCCGGGCTTGGGGGACAGGAAGGTTTCCGAGCAGCATGTGGAGGGGATGGGCAGGTGGGAGAGGACGAACGCTGCATTTTCCCCTGCAAAACGCACCCAGGTTTTGCTCTGACAGCTGAGCACAGGCTGCAGCTGAGGTTGTGCCAGAGGAGACACAGGGAAGCGAAGGAAGGGAGCGGGGCAAGTCCTGCTGCTGGAGGTGAAAGGCGATGGGCAGCGGGT
>NW_009728468.1:0-21898 GCF_000703405.1 Apaloderma vittatum
TCTGTGATTCTGTGATTCTGTGATACCAACAGAAATACACTGCCATGCTAAAGTAAGCTTGTTTTGTCCACTCAGAGTTCAAATAGCATACTGAGGCTGAACATTTGTTTACCAGTGATGCCTATCAAGTAAAATAGAGAGCCACTACTATATTGCTCCATTACTACATTACTGCATTACTGCATTACTACAGTACTACATTCATTACTACATTACTACATTACGACATTACTACCTTAGATTACTACATTAAAGACACCTCTTGTTCTATGCTGGTAGGGTTGTCATATACAGCATACAGTCAATTCTATCCTGCATTGCAACACAGCTTTTTATCTAGCAATTATAACTACTGTATGCAAGTAATGAGCTTGAGTAATAAGCTATTACTGTTTTGGTATGGTTCTAAAAATTATTACGTTGAGATTAACTTTCAAATGTAGGAATCAGCAGTTTTGATAAACTGGGATAGTCTCAGGGTTCTCAGCAGTTCCAACTACTTCACTTTCTGTCTATCTTCAGAAAAGTCAAAGCATTCAGATTGTGAACCATCTGGAGTACTATCAGACATACAGCCACGCACCACATCCTCCAAGGTTAATTTTCAGCAGAAATAATCTTCTCTGTTCCAACATCTGCATACAAGTGCAGTGTCTACAGAAGGTCTGTGCTGGGTAAGAAAATTCTGAAGGTTTGTCATGTGACACCTTTACAAAGGCACTACTTTTCCAGCAGTCTCTTTCTGTTCACTGAAATGATAGTGATAAAAAAAAAAATCAGGCAAGGAAATGGTGAGGAGCTTTAACTCTGTGCCTACTGACGTATCTGATTGTCTACTGGGAGGACACATGGCTATAAGAAAGACAGTAGAAATGCTCTAAGAAACCACAGAAGTGAAGAAAATGAGGGAAATGCAGTATATTAAACGCATCTTCACACTTATTTCTGAGCTTAGAAAGGTTTGTCCTAGGATTAAAATAGTAATGAAATTGCTTACAGGTAGGATTGACTGATCATGCATTAACCCTAGGTAAATGAAATATTCCAACATAAAAGCATGCATACAAACTTATCAGTGATGAGAGAATTAAATCAGAGATAAAGTAGTATTATATTAACTTCTCTGAACTGCTAGTGGTAGTTCTTTATGAACCAACTGTTTTGCCTTATAAACCTTTTCCTACAACAGAAATGCAGTTAAGTGATAACTAACGGTTAATTTCACCTGTTATTTTATTGTATATTTCCCTTGGCAGAATTGGGTATTATCAAACAATTTCTAGATTGTAAATTTTTGTACAAAAAAAATTTTCTCCTTGGAAATTATTCTTGTCATTCATATTATTCAGATAATGGTAACCAATCTTCTTATAAAAGCTCAAAAAACAATTTTTCAAGGTCTTTTCATAAATGTTAGCTCAGTCTTTCATTCCTGTGTCTTTCCCTTCTGAATTCCAAACAGGAATGTCAGCTCTGCTCTAAAAATCATATTTAAAGAGAGAGCCCCTCATCCCTTTACTGGAATTTCTGAACATTTGCCTTAGAACTTCCTTCCCTAGCTTTAGCATATAACTCATTTCAAGCTCCTTAACCATAACAGCTTCTTTTCTATTATGGTCATTGCTTTCATATGGATTTGCTACTTTACAAGAATTTCCATCGAAATAATATCTGTATTTCTTATTTTCCATTCTGTCCTTTTAGGTATTTAAAGAACGGTTGTAACATCTTCAGCAAATGTTAAGTTCATGTTCTAAGGAAAGAGTATTGCTTTGAGCATGCAAAGCCAGAGTTCCTAAACCCCTTGAAGTCAGATAAAAATCTTTCTTCTCAGAAAAATGGAACAATATCTGGAAAGAAGTTATAAAGGCTTCACTAAGCACTTCATAAAAAACATTGTCATTAAACAAAAGTACATACTGTAATTTCTTACCACTTAGTAGCACTGTATAAACCTTTACTGAATATTTGTCACATTTAAAGAGATAAGTAAATAAACCTAATATTAACAGAGTTGTAGATCAAGTGCTAAAAGGTATTTCTTACTTGTTGACACATCTCTAAAAATAGGATAGTGAAATTAAAATGTCCAAAGCAAAAAGCATCAATATTTAAATAAAAAGGAGGTGCTCACACTAATATATAAACCCAATATTTACCATTATAAAGACAGATGCAGATGAATTGTGTGCTTTAGAGACACTTAACAGATGACCATGACCTCAAAACTGTTGCTTCGCGGAAGCTGAGGTTGGAGGGGACCTCTGGAGATTGTGTGCTCAAAACAGGTTTAGCTACAGCAGATTGCCCAGGATCACATTGAATGAAGTTTTGACTGTCCCCAAGGACAGAGACTCCGCTGTTTCTGGGCAACGTGCTCCAGTGCTCAACCACTCTCAAACTAAGATTATTCTTATGTTTAAATGCAAATTCCTGTATTCCATTTCATATCGATTGCCTTTTGTCCTGTGACTGGGAAAAACTGAGAAAATGCTGGTTCTTTACTGTCTCCCAGAGGCTATGCATATACATGGATAAGGCTAAACAGTCCCAGCACAGTCACTCTTTATAGGATAGATGCCCCAAGATCTGAATCAACTTTGTGGACCTTCAATAGACTCACTCCAGTATACCCATATCTTTCCTGCATTGGGGAGTTATTTTGCACCAGTAGGTGCTGATCTTTTATTAACCCAGTAAGAAAAGCAATAACATTCTTTAAGACATCTTTTATAATAGTAATTATATAGAGCTAACACTGTAAGGAGAGAATAGTACCAATAATTTTGGTTTCTAGGAATATAGGGTGAAGCCTTTGTTGGTTCTAGTAGAAGAAATGTTTGACTGAAGATTTTTGTTAAATTAGAAAAGTGAAGTTAAAACTATATGAATTCAGATTTCAATACGTGCTTTATGATTTCCATTTTATGTTTGCAAATATCCTTAACACAATCACACCACTAATTTCATTTGAAATAGTCACATTAGAATCCTGTATGGTGAACTAAAAAACTTAATCTATGTTTTAACAAAAGTTTCATAGATTCAGCAAAGTTACTTTGCGTGTTGAAACCCAAAGCACCTTCTTCCTTATTTTTAAATACCATGAGGACCTCCATACCCACCATGGTTTGGGATTAAAAAAAATGTGCTGGCTACTTGACTTCTGAAACAAAAGCTGAAAAGGATTTCTGCCTCCTGTTAACATGCTAAGACGACACCAGAAGATGCTGATCTTTTATGAACCCAAGAAGAAAGGCACTGACACTCTTTAAGACATTTTTTAATATGCTATTTATATAGAGCCAACACTATAAGGACAGTATAGTATAGATAATCCTATGTCCCTTCACATGGTGGAACCTCAAGTGGTGTAGCTTCAGATGGGCCTCTGACAGATGCACAGTACGCTGTGCAGACCCCCACCCACAGAGAAGCTTCTCCCCTCTCAGCCATTCAAGTTATTATAAATGTTTTTTTCTTGCAAGAAAACAACTCTATTCATAATTTACAGTGTCAAAGCAAAAGGATGTTCACATAACTTCTACGCCATTCAAGTTATTATAAATGTTTTTTTCTTGCAAGAAAACAACTCTATTCATAATTTACAGTGTCAAAGCAAAAGGATGTTCACATAACTTCTTGCTGCTCTCCTAGATAAAGACAAGTACACACATGTGAACTAACTGCTGGTGCCAGGCAGGACCTACCTTCAAGATGCTCTATCACAATGAGCTGGCAGAGTTTGTCCTGCAGCCATGGATTTTGTGCAGCACAACATAGGTCACGACATGACATGCAGCCCAGTGCAGCCCAGCAGAGGCCTGGGCATACTCAGATCAACTGTTACTAAGAGACAAGTAGATGTTGTGTTGAGAGACATGATTTAGTGGTGTTGATAGGGATAGGAAAAGGTTAGGCTCGATGATCTTGAAGGTCTCTTCCAGCTAAAATGCTCTAGGATTCTAGGATCAGCTCCTCACTACACAATGGTCATCCCGTCAAGGTCATTACAGACATCCAGAACTTCAGACATGGCCTTTCCAGTGCTGAGTAAAACAAAGGGATCTCTTTCCTCAGCCTGCTGGTATTTTTCCTGATACAGCTCAGGGTGCTGTTGGTCTTCTTTGCCACAAGGACGCATTGCTGGCTCATGTTCAATTGTTATATATCCGAATCTGCAGGTCCTTCACTGCCAAGGACTCAGCAGGTCAGACCCCAGCATGTACTAGCTTCCTCCTCCCCAGATGAAGGATTCTACTTTTCTGTTAAGATTCCTGACAGTCCAATTCTCCAGCCTGTAGAGGTCTTCCTTGGCAACACAACACCCTGGCATGTCAGCCACTCTCCCCAGCTGTACTTCATGCCACTGATTCATTCAGACTGGTAGTTAAATCATTTCTTAGTCAACATAACTGTGCATTTACCTAACCTATACTTCAGTTTGTCTATGTGAATGCTATGCTATACAGTGTCAAACACCTTACCAAAGTCAAGGTAAACAATATCCCCTGCTCTCCCTTCATTCATCAAGTCAATCAGCTCATTGTAGAAGGTTGTCAGGTTAGTCAGGCAGGATTTGTCTCTTTGAAACCACGCTGACTACTCCCAATCACCTTCTTGTCTGTCACATGGTTGAAAAAATTTACAGACGTATTTACTCCATCGCCTTCCTGGCAATCAAGGTGAGGCTGATTTGCTTGCAGTTCCACAGACTGCTCTCTTGAAGATAGGAGTGAGATTTGCTTTATTCCAGTCCTCAAGAATCTCCATCCGAATTGTCATGACTGTTCAAAGATAATAGAAAGTGACCTTACAATGATGTCAACCAGATGCCTCAGCACTCATGGGTGTAACTGATGACACTCCATGGACTTGGTTATATCCAATTTAAGTATAACCTGATCCTCCTCCATCTAGGGCAAGTCTCCTTTGCTCTAGACTTTATCATGGGTCCCAAGCACCTGGGATCCCTGAAGAGCAGTCTCCCAGTAAATATTGAAGTGAAGAATGGATTGAATACTTCAGCCTTTTCCATGTTTTTCTGTCACCAGGTCCCCTGACCTATTCAGCAGCAGCTCTCCATTTTCCCTAGTCTTCCTTTTCCTGTCGATATACTTGTAGAGCCTCTCTTGGTGCCTTTCACATTACTCAGCAGCTGGACTCTCATTTACCTAAGTCCACCTCTGCATGCTCAGACAGCATTTCTATAGCTTTTCCAGGTTACTTGTCCCAGCTTCTACCTATTTACACTTTCTATTTATGTTCAAGTTTAGCTAGGAGTTTCTTGATCATCTACACATGCTTCCTGCTGCCATTGCAAGGTTTTTCGTATGTGGGAATGGACTGTTCTTAAGCTTGGATGTTGGGCTCCTTCAAAAAAAAGCCAGCTTTCAGGTTTTTCCTGTTGACCATAAGCCTGTCTTCAGTTTTTCTCTCTCTTTAACACAAGGAATATAACTTTCAGTTAGCACTAGGAAATCTATCTGTATAATTATTCAAGTCTTCAGAATAAAGTCCAGTCTGCAAAGAGACAAGTAGTTCATTTTAATAGCCCCGATCACTCATCTCCTTATGAACTTTGACAAAGAGGCCAACATGCTGCAAAAATATAAGATCTTCTTAAAATAAGCTTTGAGACTTGGATTAATAAAGGTAGCTGTAGTTGTAAGAGAAAACATTTTGAAGAGTTTACCACTGACATCAATCTGAACTGCATACAGCATTCTTTCAAACTTAGTTCATGATGCAACAAACAAGACTCACTGGGCCTGTTTGCCATGATATAGACATGACAAAAATTATATTCAGAAAAGGTGTCTAACTTCAGGATACAAAAAGATGGTGTCCCTTTCTCTCACACATGGTTCAGGGCATGGTGCATCTTGCTTGCTACCTTTTTTTCTGAGTTTGGTCAGGTTTCAAACAACTACAGAGGCCCTACAGGATCCTCAATCTTTACAAAATGAAACCTTCCCGCCTGTAAGCAAGGCACATGAAGTGATCACAGGCTACTGCACTTTTAAAAATTCTGATTCTCCTTCATTCAGTAGCTTTTGCTGTGTCTGTGCTCTCCAACAGAAATAAACGTGCAGTGACTAGTACTGATCTTAATCTAATTTTTAACTGAAACCATTCAGTCTACATCACCCATTCTCACAGCAACTCTAAGGGCAAAGCTCAGCAAACAGCTCAAACAGCTGAACAGCCTGGTGTCCAAATGAGTAAGGTCTGCAGGTCTTCTAAAAGCCAGTGTTTTACATGGCTTCAGAATGAAAACTTGTAATCCCAGGGTCAGCTAAAAATTCCAGGTTAGATTTTGAATTTACAATAAACCTTGCTACCAACTTAGCTGAGTCAAAGTATGTATTTCATAATGAAATGCCACAAGATTCTGCAGCTGACAATACACCTTCTAATTTATTTCTGTTGGGTTTTTTGCAACACTTAAAGGTTTTTCTGATTAAATACACTGTGTGAACTGAGATGGCTGATATGACCTTTCAGAAGTTAGTAATCAATATTATGATCATTAAATTAATTGGGGTTTTAAATAAAAATGACAGAGAGGGGACATGTGAGCAGAGTTATCTCCTTCATTGATTTTTATCTCCTGTCACTTTAATAAAATACCCACTGGTTTTGACTAGATTTATCCGAATTGCCTTCTGATAAATACCAAACAAAAATTACTATTATAGTTTTAGGTTTCTAGAAATATAGGGTGAAGCCTTTGTTGATTCTAGTAGAAGAAATCTTTGACTGAAGATTCTTGTTAAATTAGAAAAGTGAAGTTAAAACTATATGAATTCAGATTTCACTAAGTGCTTTATAATTTCCATTTTATGCTTGCAAATATCGTTAATACAACCCCACCACCAATTTCATTTGAAATAGCCATGTTGTATGGTGAGCTAAAAACTTTATGCTTTAACAAAAGTTTCATAGATTCAGTAAAGTTACTTTACACATTGAAACTCAAAGCACTTTGTCCCTTATTTTCAAATACAATGAGGACATCCATACTCATCATGGTTTGGGATTAAAAAAATATGCAGGCTACCTGATTTCTGAAACAAAAGCTGAAAAGGAGTTCTGCATCCTGTTGACATGTTAAGGTGACAGGTTTTCACTTCTGATTCAGCAACATAGTTTTTCTACAAATAATCAGGCATGTTTTGGACCTTATAGGTACTGAGTGAATAATCAGTATTAAACACCAGTTAAAAAGGTCTCACAGAGGTGACGTAGTTCCTATTGCTTTCACCCTTATCCTATGCTACCTTTAGTTTTTTACACAAGCACGGAGCAAAGAGACATGCAAGGAACTTCCTCTCCCCCTTTTCAAAACTGGAGTCTCAGTATGTGGATCCCTCCCTTACTGCAAATTGTCAGAGATCTGTCTGCACTCCTTCAGAACAATAACAGCAGGACAAATATTCCAAGCTCTTTTAGTGAGGTTTTGCCCTAGTATAGAGCATCAAGGAGATCCAGATACACTGGCCCAATCAATGCCACAGACTGGGCATTTCTGCTGAATGAAAAAGCTCAGTGACATGAGCTATTTGTGAGGTGACTGGCTGCCTAAGGACAACAGGGAAGTACTTGTAAATTGTGATGTAGCCTTGAATAAGCTGCTTCTTGTTTAAAGTGTTTGGTTACAAACATATTTTGCAGCCAGAGAGCTATGTGAGTGTTTTACTTTGCAATATTCTGGTTCCCATGTTGGGATAAACTACTCAGCTGAACCAGCTTATTGCCTCATAAAACAGAGCAGCAATACTATTATCGCTTAACTGCACCTGAATTCAAGCAGAACTACTTTGTTCAAAAAGCAGTAAACACTTGGAGTAAGTTGTCAAGTAAGGTCATTGAAGCAAATAACATAAATGAGTGCTAGAGACATAGGACACTTGCATGAAGGAGATTGAAGGATACAGTGACAAGAAGGGATGCAAGTAGAATGAATTGAGCTCAGGAAGGACATATTTCAATGTTATTAAAAATTATCCTTTTGCAGAAAGCCAGTACAAGGCTTCTATGGCACTTACTCATTATATGCCCCTAAGAGCCCTAAGTAGGACATAAGAGGTACAGAGCAGCAAATTTTAGCTTGGATAAAGAGGACTTTGATCAGTCCAGTAACCACCAGAAGCATTGTATTCATCTCTGTGCACATTTAGGAGTAGCTCTTGGAAACATTTTCTTAATAGTCTGGTTTTGAACTCTTTCTTTTCACTGGTGTGCTGGTTTTGGATGAAATAGCTGATTTTCTTCACAGTAGCCAGTATGGGGCTGTGTTTTGCATGTGTTTTGTGTTTAGTGGTTTGTGCTGGAAACGTTGACAATTCAGGGATGTTTTAGCTGTTGTTGAGCAATGCTCACACAGTGTTGATGACTTTTCTGCCTCTTTCACCCCCCTACCAGAGAGGAGGCTGGGGCTGCACAAGAAGTTCGGAGAGGACAGAGGTAGGACAGCTGACCCCAACTCATCAAAGGGTTATTTCATATAAAATGATGTCATGCTCAGCATATAAACCTCAGGGAAGAAGAAGAAGAAATGGGAAGGGGTATTTGAAGTGATGTAAGTAACCATTACATGTGACAGAGCCCTGTTTTTCTCGAAATGGCTGAACAGGTGACTGCCAATGGGTGAGTGAAGTCCTTGCTTTGCTTTGCATGTCTTCATGGCTTTTGCTTTACTTATTAAACTCTCTTTAACTCAAGCCACAAGTGTTTTCATTACCCCCTGACAAACATTTTCAGAGTCGGGGCAGGGAAGTTTTAGAGGCAGTGAGAGAAAGACAGTTTAGCATTCTTTCTGGATCTCAGTAAGGAAGGGCCCAAAACAAATGGTGTAATAAAATACCTGGTTTAGTAAGATGGAATAAAACCAGCAATACAGATAGCAAGTAAATTTTATATCTCTTCAGATGCTGGGAACCCTGCTTTCTCATGGAGCATCAGACTGACCCCAGATAGATTTTCCCACTGTGCACTGCATATATCCCATTCGTACAGAGGTTCCTCCTCTGTCTCACGCTCTGTTGCCTTTAATTTTCTGTAAAAACCAAACCCACATACTTCTCCTGAGAGACGGGAATGGAATGTCTGTCACAGCACCCACCAGCACGTGGCGCAGGCTGGCACAGGGCACTCGGGCACATTCCTTTGCATCAGCTGCCCATGCGAACACACAGGCTGCTCACACTCAGAGTACAAGGCCCAACAGAGCAGCCATGGCCTGCTTGAGAGAACTAACTCCTTGAATGCAGTGTCTTATGGAAGGCGCTCAATACAGTTTCACCTTGGATAGATGGGTGTAAATTATTGTACTTACTTTTTAACTAATGTTCACAACCCCACATGACCCTTTAAAGCAGACTTAGCATTCTCCCACTTGAAAAGATCTCTTGTCAACTTTCCAATCAACTCACTGACCTCCTCTCCTTTGGGACAGAGGTTTATCACTGCACAGGCAGCTCTAGAGTCTTATCATGAACATGACAGGAATACTCACTCCTGTTTCAGTCTCAGAAGCAAATGAAGACAGTTCAGCTTCTTGCTGAGACAATGACATACAAGGCACATACTCCTCTAGAAAAAGAGAAGAACATAAACTTTGCTTAAATGTGATTTCATAGTTTTGTCTAATGGTAAGGGAGATAAAAAAAATGGGCCAAAATAACAGCTTATTTTCTTTTGCAAAATCTGTTAATAATTTTTATTAAATATGGTTCTGAAAAAATCAGATGCATCCACTATTGTAAAGCAACTACTTGTACAAGTAGAAATGCAAAGTTTGTTTCCACTAGTAGAATTTTCATAGACTCACAGAACGATGTGAGTTGTTCCAACGCCCCTGCCATGGACAGGGATACCTCCCACTAGACCAGGTTGTTCAAAGCCCATCCAACCTGGCCTGGAACACTTACAGGGAAGTGGGGTATCCGTAACTTCTCTGGACAAGCTGTTCCACTGCCTCATTGCTTCCACAGAAAAGAATTTCTTCCTAATATCTAACCTAAATCTACCCTCTTTCAGTTTGAAACCATTGCTCCTTGCCTTGTCATTGCACTCCCTGATAGTCACTCCTTTTCTGTAGGTTTCCTTTAAGCACTGGAAGGCCGCTATAAAGTCTCCTTGGAGGCTTCTCCAGGCTGAGCATCCACAACTGTTTCAGCCTGTCCTTATAGGGCATGTGCTTCAGCCCTCGGATCATCTTCACAGCCCTCCTCCCAACTTGCTTCAATTGGGCCATGTCTTTGTTATTCTAATTAACATTAAAAGGAAATTAATGAGTACAAGACTGAAGTTGCCTGCCTCACTGTTCTCACTTTTTGAGTTTGAGATTGCATTACCCAAACAATACTGATCGCAAATGTTTTCATCTAAGGCTCCATAAGAGTAAGACTCACTCTATACTCAGGAATTCATCTTGGGAGATGATGAATGCTGTTTCAAATGTTTGAATGATATCACTTAAGCTCAAATTCAGAAATCCCAAATTTAATTTAATCTCTGAATTTAGACAAGGGAAAAAACTATGCATCTCTAAAACGCCTGTCAAAGGGAATAAAATACACTACTAGTCAAGGAAAAATGACTTTGCTGATAAGAAACTAGACTCAGGGATTTGTCTAGAATGTGGGCTTGTCACAGATGACTCCAGCTCTCTTTGCTGTCATTTTGTCCTAACTGTCTATAAAATAGGGCTAATTCCAGTTGTCTCTGGAGATTCATTTAGTGTTCAAATAGTATTACAATAGAAGTATAAGCATTTTCTAAAGAAGATTTTATTTCAGTACCATCAATTTATTTGCTAGAAGAATTTTCTTAAAATTTTCAACTGTCTTAGGTAAGTGCCTAAAAAAAAGAATGCTCCATGTATACCTCAAACTACTCAATATTTGTCTAGTCAAAAAAAGAACATATCTGTACTGTTGCTCTTCAGTAAAATCAGTAGGGTACTCTTCTTCTTTGTCAATATTTTGATGCTGCCAAAAATTCAGTTTTACTGAATTATTTTTGAAAGTTTAGGAGAGGGAAAAAAATTACATCACCTTTTGCGTGGATTGTCTCACAAAGATCTAACAAATTCCAAGAATATTTAAAAAACCTGATATAAAATGAAGTTATTTCTTGCTACAATGTTAAAATCCGAAGTCAGTTTAAGTAGGCAAGAACATAAGAGTACATATTAAGTTCATCCTGCTGAAGGATATAACTAGTAAATTAAGGTGATTAATCAGACTTCGAGTGTTTGTATTTCTGTTCCGATTTTCCTGAAAAAAACCCCAGTTTTTGCAGGAATCACAATTTAAAACAGTAATCTAACTTTATATCCAGTTCTGAAAACTGCCTCGGTGACAAATAGTGAAGTTATTCATGGTATTCTTTATTTAATTGTAACTAATTGCTGTCTGTGATCTTAGAAGGCCAACTCTACTAAATGTCATTTTATAAATGTGTTTTAAGAAGCATGAGGCGAATGGGTACCTAAGAAGCATGCCCACATTTCAAATATTCAGACAATTACAGGTACAAAGTACAGGTCAAGTCATTCAAGATTAATTAGTTATTTTGGATGTTTTATATTCATTGCTCAAAGTGGGGCCAGTTTTCAGCAACTGTCCTGAAATATGTTCCTTTCAAGATGTCTCAAATTACATATTCAAAATTCAGCTCTTCCTGAGTAGCGTTTATAAGGCCTCGATTTGGCATACAGCTGTTTTATGATACAATCATCACTCCCAGCTAGGATTTTTTTGCACTATCTTTCAAAATATTTTTAACTGATCACTGTTTATGGGTGCTTTCTGGCATTAGATGTACTGGATAATCTAATATGGTCTGCAGTAACCTGTGTTTGTCCTAGAGAAAATTATATGCCAAAATATACACAGTCTCAGGAACAGTTGTGAAACTTACAGAAGATATGTGAAGAAAAAGAAATAGACATCCTTCAAATCCTTCCACTCAATTCACTTCCTTTTCCTTTTTATACATCATTGTTTCTTGCTTTGCCCAAACCTGATTGATACTGAAATAAAATGGGAGATAAGACACAGGACTTTGTCACAATGTGAAAATACCCTTAGAAAATTGTGAAACCAAATCAGAGGCTCAGAACTAAATTGTTTGAAAATAATGCTTCCCCTAGGCACTCCTTCCTTTCTTTCTCCCACTAGCTTTCCATCCGTTTTCTCTGACCTTCTGACCAGCTGTAACTATTCATTACAAGTATTATCCACTTAATTTATGTTATAAATTCCTCAGAACAACAAACTTAAATCTCCACAATCAACATCAGTATTGTTTGGTTTATACCCATAAGACGATTAAAAGTGACTCGACAACCAACTACAGATGCCCACAAAAGGAGAAAAAAAATTATAGATGTTCCTTTACTCTGCTGAAAATAAGGTAATCATAAAATCCAATGGCTGGAAGTTCACATCAACTACATTGAGACCAAGGGAACACAGACATGTTTAATAAAACTGTAAAAATAAGAGTAGTAAACCACAAAACCTTTTTACCTAGGAAAGTGGAGGATTCTTATGAAAGTTATAATTCACAACTGGTCACTTGCATACATTAAAAATGTCTGTCATAACTCACATGGTAATGACGACTTTGATGCAGGAATTATTTGATAGTGGGTTTTGGTTTGTATTGTATAGGTAATTGTACTGAATTCAACTGATTTTTTAAAAACAGTCACAGATTTTAACAATTATATATACATAAACACACATAATTTACCCAGTGTTAGAGTTGGCAAAGGCTTTGTAAAAGAAAGACATTCTACTAAAAATTGATTGTTGCCTTACAATAGAAATATTTTTCAGATATATCCCACAATCTATGAAATTTTGTTATGAGTCATTTTGACACCTGGTGTTTTAGAGCACCCAAGAGATGAGGAGAAAATATATGGAGAAACTTCAGGTTTTCATTTCAAAATTGTTATTTTGAAACAATGTTATCTGTTTGTTAGTTTGATTATTTTATTTCAATGGAGAATAAAATTTAATTTTGAGTCTTCAAAAACTGCCACAAATAGAAAACCTGGTTTTCCTAAGTTTTCTTAATGAGTAATAGTTATCTACTCCCAAAAGAAGTGTGTCATAGATCAAGATAGTATAAATATCCTTTATCCAACATTATTTGCTCTTCTTGTGAACCATTCATGGAACAGACCCAGTTAGCTCAGTCAGTTGAGCATGGCACTAACAACGCCGTCACAGGTTTGATTCCAGTATGGTCCTCATGTGTTGCCTGATCTAGTCAACAGGTGGCATCCCTGGTGACAGGGAGGCTGGATTAATATGATCTCTAAGGTCACTTCCAGCCTAGGCCATTCTATGATTCCTGTTCTTTTTGCCAACAACAAAATAATCATGTTCTGCTGCTTGCTTCAGTGTTGTGGACTGTTGTCCGTGTTCAAGTGCAACTAGTGCCTCTGCAAACCGTGATCCCTTCCACAGGGTCTGGCTATCTCTGTTCAAGAAGAACTGTGACACCCCTGTCAGCTTGGATCTAACTTTTGTGAAAGGAGCTGTGTAAGGAATGCTCCACTGGACCATTCCCCCTTCCCCTGGCCACTGTCATATCATGGAAGATAAGCCTGAAGCTGGCCAGGTACTTTGTTGGGCCAGATCCTGTCCTGCTGGCTTGACCTAGGAGCTCCTTGTTACTGTCATATTGTCTGGCCATTACTGATCTTTTGGTTGATCCTTGTAACTGGTGGTCAGCTCACATTGCTTTCTCTGGACCTTCTCTGTTTTCTTGCTCTGACACCATGGGACTGTGACCCTTGTTAGCAAGATACCGTTCCTGTCAGCCTCACTAGAAGACTTGTCTCCTGGCTTACCTTTCCTTGGTTTTGCTGTATCAGGGAACACTGAGAGCTGGTTGCTCCCTAAAACAAGTCACAGAATCACAGAATCACAGAATGTTAGGGGTTGGAAGGGACCTCTGAAGATCATCTAGTCCAACCTTCACCCCAGCATACCTAACCACTACACCATAGCCTCAAGTGCTAGATCTACTTTTTTTTTAAACACCTCCAGGGTTGGTGACTCCACCACCTCCCTGGGCAGCCTGTTCCAGTGCCTCACCACTCGTTCAGTAAAGAACTTCCCCCGAATATCCAATCTAAACTTACCCTGACGCAACTTGAGGCCATTTCCCCTTGTCCTGTCATTAGTAATTAGAGAGAAGAGACCAGCACCAGCCTCACTACAGCCTCCTTTTAGGTAGTTGTAGAGGGCAATAAGGTCTCCTCTCAGCCTCCTCTTCTCCAGACTAAACAAACTCAGCTCCCTCAGCTGCTCTTCATAGGGCATGTTTTCCAGACCTCTCACAAGCCTTCCAGACCTCTCACAAGTCGAGCTGGGAGTTGAGGGTAGCCACAATGCAGGCTGAGGGCAATGACCTCACTGATACGAACCAATGCCATGGCAATAGATGCAGTCCCAGAGATGGCAGCCAGGCCAAATCAAGAGTCCAGATCATCAGGCAAGTTTGTGGTGATGAGGCAGGTCCAAGGTCAAGTCAGGAAGTCAATCTGCAGGTCAGGGTCAGGATCAGGTCTGGCAATAATAACCTGGGTCTGACACAGTCCAGTGGTCAATAGGCAGGTCTATAGTTATGAGGCAGGTTCAAGGTCAGCTCAGGAAGTCAGTGTGCAGATCAGGGTCCAGATCAACATGGTCTATGTCCAGACACAATTATGACTGTGGCAGAGCAGAGGACAGGCACTCCTGTGTCATAGCTTAGACTGGGATTGAAGGCCCAAATTAAGCTGAAATGGGTCTCCTGGGCCCATTGGTCGCAGGTGGGGGTGAAGGCCCCAAATGAGGCTGAGCAGGCCCATGAAGACCCCAGAAACTGTCCTTCATAAATACGTCCTCAAATTTCTAGTGAAAAGGTTTATGTGCAGATAATGACAAGCAGCAGTAGAACTTCTGGAGCCGCTTCTAGGAGCAGCAGAGAATGATCTTGAGTGTGACTTTACCTACCCAGGATAAAACAATTGCCACTGCAGAATCTAAATGTGCCTGCCTGCTTGCTGTCTAAGATGGCAGTCCTGGGACAGCCTGATGTTAGTCAACCTGCATTACAGATTCTTATTCAGAAAGACTATCATGTTATTTGTGAGCAAATAATAGAAAAATTCCTCAATAGGCTGTTCACTGCTTACTCTCTGAGCAAGATAATTGCAAATATGATAGGCAAATCAGGTACTATAAGTAAAGGCCACACAATGAAGTCATAGCCTTGCCGAGATGCATTTCATGTCTGCCCTATCCATCACTGTCTAGAGATTTCAATTTCACAGGTGAAACTTACAATCTGATAAGGACATTGCTGCTTATATTGCTCAGTTGCTCTGCATCATTGAGCACTGTAACTGGTGATTTGCACAATGACAAGTTACATAATTGTCTTGTCTTCGGAGTTCAGCGCCATATTTTTCTTGAGACAAATTTATCATTTGTAATTGTTTAGGAAAAGGCCTTAGCCAGTGAATCAGAATTACTGTGCACTAAGAAATGTCTTATTACAGTAATTAATCTAAATGCTGGATTTCATAATTAGAAAGATTATTATTGTTGATACAAACAGGAACTCAATCACAACAACATTAACAGAAGAGATCTGTTGTCCAAATTTCTAGTCTGAACATATAGTGGTCCCTATAGAGACTCAAATATGGTAAATGTTATTGCTGCAAAAAACCTGCAGTGTTTTAGTTTGGACATCAAAGGCTGACAGTATGAAGCATATTATGTCAAAGATTCTCAGTTGTGGACATCACTGCTTCCTTTGATAATGAGTAGTGTTATCACATCCAAGGAGTCTTGAGGATCTCTGAAATGCTCATTACAATGATAATACAATAATAATAAGTGCACATGAGAATAAAATGAAAGTTAACTGAGATTGCCTCTGAAGACACACATTCCCTTGTCTCATTTTCATAAATTGTCAAGTCTTCTCTGATGACTGTGGTATGTTCATGAACACTGGCATAAATGTGACATGAACATTTTCTGTGGATTCTTCTCAGAAAGATTGATTCTTATGTATCAGTCATCAGAAGGATATATTAAAATAGGCTACTAAAGGATCAATCTCTATTTCTGAAGATAATGAAACAAAATTGGATTGGACAAGATCCTAGGAAGCATGATGTAAACCTTGGAGATCATTCTGCTCTGAGTGGGTGGCTGGACTAGATGACCTCCAGCTACCGTTCCCAGTCTAAATTATCCTATTAACTCATTTATGCTGTTGGAAATCAGTTTCCTTGGCATCTGTCATCAGTGAAGAGTAACTGAGGAAGATTGTCAGTGAGTTCTTTCAAGTGCTTCTAGAAGAACTGGAAACTTACAAAACATGATCAGTGTTATTTCACCTGGATGCAACAGTTCAATTAATTCTCATGAAAGAACTGCACCTTCAGTGTACCGTCCCAGTGGAGAACTATACAGAGCTTGTGCATAGAACAATGAGTTCTTGAATTGGTCACATGCACAGAGTTATCAGTTACGGTTGTACCAACACATAAACCAAAAGGAGTCATGAAAATCTGTCAAGACCATGGCATGCTAGTGGCACACATCTAGTGTTTTTAAGTAACTGTTTGCTGTTTTGGCAGAAAGTATTCTTGAAACTTGTTTTCTCAAAGTATCAGCAAATTGTCAGTGAAGATACTACAGGTGTGTAGATGAGAGGCACACTGAGAAACAGTTAAGGTCTCCTCACCTGTTGAAGAGTTATAGTTGTCGAACTAATGTTTGTTAAGATCCTGACTTTAGTTATGTTTGAGGATAAGCTGAAAAATTTCGACCTGTAAAGTTTTTAACTGATTTGAGAAGTGAATATGAATTCAGAAGAAACACACACTGAGGGTTTACTACTGTTTTCAGTGGTATCCACACTGGACGCTGTTGCTGTTGTGTGCAAGATATTACAGAAAGAATGTATGTCATATTTTTCTTCTGTCTCTTTCTCTTTTTCTCTCTCTGTCTAGGACTCATTTGTGTGTCAGTTATTGTCCCTGTCAGTTTCCTGGAAGTTATATTCACTAGATATATTTCTAGGAAGAAGTAACATTCACTAGATACTTGCCAGAAGTTGTTTCAGTTGTATATATTCAGCTCCACAAACATAGCAATCACTATGTTTATTATTGTTCAATATAACGCAGTGACCCCCTCACAACAAGACAACAAGAGGTGCTGGAGCATGTCCAGAGAAGGGCTACAAAGCTGGCGAAGGGTCTAGAGAGCAAGTCTTAAGAAGATCAGCTGATGGAATGGCAGTTGTTGAGCCTGGAGAAAAGGAAGCTGAGGGGAGACCTTATCACTCCAGAACTACCTGAAAGGAGGTTTTAGCGACGTGGGGGTTGGTCTCTTTTCCCAAGTAACAAGTGATCGGACAAGAGGAAACAGCCTCAGGTTGCACCAAAAGTTTTTTCAAGTATTGGAACAGGCTTCCCAGGGACACGGTTGATTCACCATCCCTGGAGGTATTTAAAAGATGCGTAGATGCGGTGCTTCATGATATGGCTTACTGTTAATGGTTGGACTTGATGATCTTAAAGTTCTTTTCCAACCTAAATGATTCTGATTCTATGATTCTATAGTATGGACGTACCCAGATCATCGTAAGTAGATGACTGCCCAAACCCAGTGCTTCTGAAACAAATCCAGTTTTCATCAGTTCACCCTATCTCAGCCAACACTTTTTTATTTTTTTTCTGAGATCACCTTCTGTGGTTCAAGAGGAAATCAAGGAGTTCTGGGAGCCAAGCTACTTGCCACTTTTTTTTTTCTCTAAGGTTCTATAGCCCTTTTCCTTGTTCGGGAATGACACATTTATACTGAGATCAAAATACATATTTCTGCCATCAGATAGCAGGCATATGTCTGGTCATGTTTTGGAAATGCACACTTGCGTTTCATGCCAGCATTTCTTGCACATTCTGCCAAGAAATGCTGATGTGGAAATACCTATACATTTTAGCAGGTGACTGACTGCCAGTGTCCTTTCTTTCTGGAATTTTGTTGTTTAACACATGATAAGAATGTGTTTAGCTGCAGTTTGCCAAGTTCATGGCTAAGTGTTTAAATACTGGAAAAATGTTCATACTTTAATACCAGGAGGGCCTTCATGTATTCTTTTCCTGGAATCTACAGATACAGAATATTTTACTTGGAAAATGCTTCTAGTGTTTCCATCCACAAAACACTTCCAAAAATTCTCTTAGATAGATTCTGTGGATTGAAACATTCTTCCAGAAACATTTAAAGTGCTTTCAAAGAATACAGCACAGTGTGGCTTGTGGTATAGATGGATGCCAAATGACATCTCTGCAAAGTCCAGCTCAGCCTGGTCCAACAGTAATCAGTGAAAAATCTCTAGCAAACTCAAATGGATTTCTTACCAAGACCATAATGTGTAGTAACATAGTAAAAATCTCTGTGAGACTTGATTGTAAAGTTGAAGATAATACGAAGGAGGAAGGAGGACAATTTATTACTGACTTTCCCCTGCTCTGGTAAATGAATAAATCAGTGTCCATTTTAGTCAAGCAGCTGGTTACAGTTACAACAGCAAAGAACATATCTATGAGCCAGTGCCATCAATGCGATTTTTGAATGGCTAGTTTTATAATCCTGATAAAGAGGAAAGGAAAAAAAGGCATCTTCAGGCATTTAAGAGTTCATTTACTGTATTGATATAATTTTTAATGGGCAATTAGAACCCTACTGATTTCAATCATTGGCAGTTTTCAGATTCTGTAAAAAAGTCATCTTGAGCTACTTACAGACGTATTTGCAATTGTTCTTTTGTGATAACAATTTTATGTACTTCTGCCATCTTTTGTTACAGTCTTCTTTTTTCCCCCCACTCTCTCCTTGGAGTCCTTACCTAAACCTGGAATTCTCACCCCTTCACAGAATCACAGAATGTTAGGGATTGGAAGGTACCTCAAAAGATCATCTAGTCCAACCTGCCTGCCAGAGCAGGATCACCTGGGTCACACAGGAACATGTGCTTCTTAGCATTATCTTCCCTGTATTATTTCTTTCCTCCCCATTTGCACACCAGTGGGCCCTGGTGGTTCTATTTTAAGTGTTTAAAAGGAAAGAGTTTTTCTCATATTAAAAAATGAAGGGATTTTGCTGCAGAATAAGGCAGCAATTACTGCCAAACCCACAGACACCTGCAGGAAAGAATGGAGAGCAGTACTCCTCCACAGCTCTGCTAGATCTTTGTGAAAGATCTCAGAAAGCAATATTGCAAAACAGGTTGTCTTACAAAACAGGTCATCTTCCCTGAGGGGTCCAGAGGGTTCTGTTGTGCCTGCTGTCATGGTGCACATACACAGAATCACTGACATGAAGGACTACTGCAATAATTTAACATAACTTTCTGCATCACAATGGCCACAGAGATTCCTGCTTCAAGCCCCCAAATTTCTGATTGTGGTACAGTATGTTTGTTACAGAGCTATTCAAAATTAATTCAGGGTTCTTTATAACCCGAGTTAAGATTTCTGATGGTTAGTTACCCTCACTATATAAAAAAAAAGTCAAATGAAAATTGTTCTACATTTCTAATATGTGTAATCTGAATTTCTGATTTTAGTTACTGTATATTATTACATGTTTTTCTACTATAGGAAGAAAAATAACTGGATAACTGGTTTGCAGTGGCTGTATAATAGGCTAAGTGAAGGTTCATGAAATAAGTTCAAAAAATCATTGAAAGATAACTGAAATTCTTTGATGGCAGACATATTCTGTGTTTTGATCGCACACAGAAACATATGTACAGACTAGAGGGTTACGACTTTATAGGCTTTTTACTACAGAAAATAGCGTTTTTGGCTTTCCTTATAAATGGCTTCTCCAGACTATAAGACATTCATTCTTTCTCTATTTTATCTCTTAATTTTATCCACATTTTCTGAGCATGGGTACTAGAATTTGTTGCAGAGCTTTGGTGTTAGTCTTGCTAATAGAGGAAAAGCTGAAGCCCTTCTGATAAAAGTGTTGTTTCATTTACTTGTCTGAGTCTGAACACTTCAAGCTCTTACAAAATCCAAAAATCTCCATCATTTTTTACAGGCCATGAACATTTTCCTGTGCAATATTTAACATATTCTGAAGACACATACTGGAAAACTCAGTGTTAAATTACAAAGTTCTCTGATTCAACGTAGGAGGTTCCAGTTCTCACCACTATATTATTTTGTCAATTTTTCTGATCCTATATGAAGAAAAAGGGATACCAAGGTGCAACAAAGGGATAAATTATGTCAGAAGCCAGAGAATAGGTCCACAGGGATATGAAAACCAGAAATCAGATGTTCTGATGCTGTAATGCTTGCTCACAATGCTGTATAACAATAATTTCTGTGAATTATGATCCAGAAAAATTATATTTTACAGTAAAATTATATTGTATTGACTCTACATTTTTCTTATAATTTTTTCCTGTCAATTTGTAAGGCTTGGATATGCCAGTATTTAGATTTATTAATAGCTAGTTATCCAAGTGGATGCTAAATATCTAAACTGCTGCAAATCTTGAAGATCTCCGCTAGCCATAGGGCTTGAACATTCAATAAAGCTGTCAGCATCAGATTATTACCACTGAGGCCTTCTGTGACTGTGCAGCATGTGACAGTTACAAGAGTTTCCAAGCACCTCTAGAAACAACAACAAACAGACTTGTACCATGAGCTGTACGTAACCCCATTTTGAGAAAGACTTTTTTTGATCTGCTTGTAGCTCAGGTAAATTCCGTGGAACAGGGCTAGTATGTTCTCTACTGCAGTCTTGACTAGCTCCTAATATGATTTTAAGATTATTCATATACCTAGTCTAGAGCTCTTTCACACTGGTTACTGATTTTTTTACCATTTCTCCTTTAAAGAAATTCAAACTCTTCCATATCCATCTCCCCAACACAAATGACTTCAGTAGCTATTTCCACAAGTATTTCTGAGTTTCCTGTTTTGAAATACAGTTCTTTAGTCACAGATTTATTCAAATTTGTCCCTACCTTTAGTTTGATCTGACTCACATTAAATTAACTTCAGTTTAGCTATTTTCTGTGACCTAATATGCTCCCATCTGCTTGTCTCTCATACCAGCCTGCATGAAATAACATCACAATTTTCCCAGTTCAGACACTATTTGATAAAAAAAAAAAAAATTAAAATACCACCACTTGTAATGCTCAGCAATATCTAGGTTCTACCGCTGTCAGTAGAATTTACTCCTTAGCTTGCTCCTCAGTTAATACTTACTCTCTACATCTTTAAAGAAATCTCTATTAATTTCCAAATTTAACACAGGAATTTGTACCAGACTCCCAGTATTATTCTAGTAGGGATGTTTTTACTCCCCTCAGAAATATTTTGATGCTTTTTATTTTAACTAGCTCAGTTTTGTTGTACTTTCCTTCCTAACTCTTAACAGCCCATCTATAACTGTATGTGTTAACCTACTGCTTTAACTTCCATTTCTCTGTTTCCAAAGTAGCACATCCTCTCCATGCTTTGTCACCACAATTGCTTTTCTGTCATGTTCCAATAAGCTTTATAATGTCCTAGATCATATCCTGCTCTGGTAGCTCATGCTTTTTCGTCTTGTTGCTCAGATTTCATGCTGAAAATCTAGCCATGTCTAGCCCTGTAACTTTCAAACCGTTGGACCCTCTCAATCAGCAATCACAACAAAAATACCCATCATAGAAGTAACCTTCTCCATGATCTTCAATACTGGGAGATCTATGGACACTGGCATCTCCAAACTACAGGGAAAATATTTTGTGTTGAATATCATAGAATCATAGAATCATAGAA
>NW_009728469.1:0-471 GCF_000703405.1 Apaloderma vittatum
GCAGGCTCCTGGCACTGCAGTAGAAGAGACCAGCAGCCCCAGCACGGTCCGCTGGCCGCAATCGGGCTCCTCCTGTGACTCCCCAGCATCCAAGAGAAGAAGACGCTCCAGCCCTGCTGGGCCTGTGTGCAGGCGAGACCGCTCTCACTCACCACTTGGGGAGCAGGAGACCGAGAGCCGACCTGCGAGACGCCGCGAGCACAGCCAAGTGCCTGAACCCAGCGCTGGGAGAAGCAGCCCCAGAAGGAGCCGCCGGCTAACATCGTGCTCCCCCTCTGTGACTCCCCAGCACCTGGGAGAAGACGGCGCTCCAGCCCCACGGGGCCCGTGTGCAGGCGAGACCGCTCTCGCTCGCCACTTCGGGAGCAGGAGCCCGACAGCCAGCAGAGCCACCACCGCCATCGTCATCATCCCCCTCCACCACTGCAATAAAGTTGAATGTTTGGTCTCTGCACGGGGACATTCCCTGCT
>NW_009728470.1:0-479 GCF_000703405.1 Apaloderma vittatum
GAAGGGAAGGGAAGGGAAGGGAAGGGGCCACACCATCCCCAGGGTGACCATGCTGTCCCCACCCACAGCAGCCCCCATCGGGCCCTTTTCAGGGTGTGCTATGTCACATGTGGCCCTCAAATGTATACATGCCCATGCACACGTTAAGTGCACGCTTGCTCAGTAGGGAAGTGAAGACACCACAGATGGTGACACAGAGGGGTGGGAGGAAGCCCCAGGGCATATATATGTACTTAAAGATCTGCGCATGCGCCCACATCAGGTCTGCCCGGAGTCACGGGCAGAGAGATGAAGCGCTCCCTCTACACGTGTGTGAGCAGAGCCGGCCACACTTTCACGTTTATTATCCACAAATTCCATATAAGAATAATCTGAGCATCCCCCCCCAGCCCGTACGTACACAGCACATCCAGGGAGACCTCGGGGGAGCTCCGGCTGCTGCCACCGTTGGTGGCTCTCCAGCTGTAGAGGCCAGCGTC
>NW_009728470.1:493-880 GCF_000703405.1 Apaloderma vittatum
AGGGAGGCAGCTGCGCCCCAGGTGAGCCGCTGCCCGTTGCGGTACCAGGCGAAGCTGGGCAGAGCCAGGGAGTTGCTGCTCAGCCGGCAGGTCAGGTTGACAGTGTGTCCTTCCAGCACAGGGGGGGATGGAGCCACCACGATGCTGGCAGCTATGGACAAAGGGTCTCTGGCATGAACTCAGCCCAGACAGCAGCACCAGGGTGAAAAAACCCACCTGAGGCTGGGCTGACTGTGCCAGAAAGGAAACAACAGCTAATCCTGCAGTGCTGTGGTGGGGACAGCTCAGGGGTGGAGCAGCACCCCGTGGGAGCCGAGTGGTTGGAGACATTGGCCCCCCAGGGCCTCACCAGCCCCGGGATGATGCCCTCAGCAGCGTTTTGCTCAT
>NW_009728470.1:960-3199 GCF_000703405.1 Apaloderma vittatum
CTATGGCCATGGGGGAACCCTCCAGGAGGGGCTGAACAGCCTCTCCAAAACAGCCCCTGCTTTAATGCCACTCCCACCCCACCCTAGCACCAGCTCTTTTGAGACCGATGCTGGACTTCACGGGTTATTTCTGCTCCTTCTGTCCTTTTGCCACCATCACCCTTGATCTTCTGAGCTTCGCTCCTCCCCCAGCATTCCCTCCCGCTCCTCCCCTCTCCCAGGATTTCCCCAGGTGCTGTGGCACCCATCTCTATCCCACCACCCCTCCACACTCACTCTCAGCCCTGAAGTCCACGGCTGCGCTGGCGTTGCCCTGCTGGTTCCCAGCCCAGCACGCGTAGGTCCCCTCGTCCTCCAGCACCACCTCCCGGATCTCCACCTTCAAGCTATTGTAGGAGGAGGTGACGTGGAGCCTGGGGTTGGGGGCAGTGGGGCAGCCCCACGTGCAGGCTATGGCTTCTTCTCCTCTCCACAGGGTGAGGTTGGCCTCAGGGTCACTCTCGACGCTGCACTGGATGATGCCCAGGCGCCCGCCCTGGGTCTCCTGGAAGGAGCTCATCACCGGTTGCCTCGGTGGGACTGCAGGGTTAAAACATCGGGAGTCCTTGAGGTTGGGGGAACCCCAAGAACCCGAGGGATTACTGCTTCCCAGTCCCACCTGAGCAGCTCTCGGGCACCACACCAGCCTCCAGCTGCCAGACCTCCAGGTGCCACATCTGCTGGCTCTTTCCATCTGTGTGACCTATTCTAGGTGATCCTGCTCTGACGGGGGGGGTGGACTAGATGACGTTTCAAGGTCCCTTCCAACCCCAACCACCCTGTGATTTTGGGATTCTGTGTGACTTGCATGTCCCAGGAACCTCTGTGGTCACCTGGCTTGAGCTCAGGGTCCAAGTGAAAGTGCCCTGTCCTACCCCAAACCCTGGGGCAGATCTGCAGAGATTCCAGGTTCCAGCATCTGAGACCCAGTTGTGACCCACATTTCCTACCACGACCACAGAAAAATGCCGTTTGGTCAGGGTTGAAACTTCCTAGCTGTATTTTTTTTTTCCTGGTTTGGTTTTGGGGAATATTTTTATCCTACAGCACAGAAAACATTTGGAAGGCAAAATTCAACTGGAAAACATTTTTCACAGGGATCATTTACTGTTCCGATAACTCAAATTTAATTTCACAGGACAATTTAAAACCCTTTGGTTCTCAGGAATTTTAGGATTCTCTGAATTCCTCCTCCCCCAAAATTCACCTGCAAAAGGGATATTTTCCACCCTTTCCACATTTCTGCCCAAGAGCTCCTCGGTGCTGATGGGGCAAACCTTGGCACGGGAGCATCAGAAGGACTTTCCCAGCGTCACCACCCAGCCTGGACTCAAGTCCCCCTTGTCAACTGTGGTGTTAGGTATGGGCAGACCCCCCCGGCAGCACTCACAGAGCACACGGAGGGGGATGGCTGCCGACATGTCGCTGCCGTTGCTGCTCTGGACCCCGCACTGGAACACGCCGGCATCCTCGGCGCGGACGGAGGGGAAGCGCAGGGTCGGGTCTGAGCCCTCCCGCAGCCTCTTGCTGTTCCTGTACCAGGTGTAGAGGGTCTCCTCCGCCGCTCCCCAGGAGCCCAGGCAGGTCAAGGTGACGGCTGACCCTTCCCACACCTCCTTCGAGGGCTGGATCAGGATGTCTGTAGCTGCAGGAGGGATGGGAGAGGGATGTCGGGATGGGAGAGGGATGTCAGGATGGGAGAGGAAACTTCTGCCCCAAAAACCTTCACCCTTCCCCAGCTCCGTCCAGCTGGAGCGCCACGTTCATCTTCCCTCCCTCACAGGATCCCATGGAGACAGAGGCTGCGTCTTTGGTGGGTGAGGTTCCCTGGGGATGCTGGACATCAGCTGGCATGTGGAGCCACCAGCAGAGACTGGCCA
This sequence comes from Apaloderma vittatum, assembly GCF_000703405.1. Taxonomy (NCBI): domain Eukaryota; kingdom Metazoa; phylum Chordata; class Aves; order Trogoniformes; family Trogonidae; genus Apaloderma; species Apaloderma vittatum. The sequence goes on from NW_009728470.1 coordinate 2,880, forward strand.
TAGAATCGTGGAATCATGGAATTATGGAATCATGGAATCATAGAGTCATGGGATCATGGAATCGCAGAAGAGTTTTGGTTGGAAGAGACTTTCAAGACCATCGAGTCCAACCTCTGTCCCAGCCCTGCCAACACCCCCAACCCCCGTCCCTCAGCACAACACCCACCCGTCTCCAACCCCTCCAGGGGTGGGACTCAGCCCCCTCCCTGGGCAGGCTGTGCCAGGGCCTGACAGCCCTCTCAGCACAGAAATTCTTCCCAATATCCAACCTGAGCCTCCCCTGGCACAACTTCAGGCCATTTCCGCTCGTCCTGTCACTC
>NW_009728471.1:0-266 GCF_000703405.1 Apaloderma vittatum
TTCAGCTCGTCTGGCAGAGCATTTTCCCCTCCCGTGGGGCTGCCCGGAGAGACCCCCACCATGGGAAAGCTTTTGCCCACACCAGCCCCGTTACTTTGCAGGATATTTCTTTTCCCCTGTGGCCTTTCTTGCAGAGTGCTCTTGCAGAGGTGGGTCCTGGATTACCAGTCAGTCTCCACGTCCTTACCAAAATGCTTGGCCCTGTCCCTTGTACCCCCCACCCCACCCCGAGGTGTTTCTGTGGGGCGCAGGAGGTGGCTGCCCTG
>NW_009728471.1:392-630 GCF_000703405.1 Apaloderma vittatum
ATAGTTGCGTTAGAAAGCTTAGCCTTAAATACTAACTGATGGCACCGGAGAATTCATTCTGCAGCGAGGGTCTGACGGGGTCTGAGCCCGGCGATGGGGATGGGGATGGGGATGGGGAGGAAGAAGAGCTGGCCACAGCCCTGCCACGCACTCAGGAATACGCGCCCACTTCCCTGCCTGTGCCTGCTGCCGGCAGCAGTTCCCGTCAGCCTCCGCTCCCTACCGCAGACTTTCTGGT
>NW_009728471.1:794-3450 GCF_000703405.1 Apaloderma vittatum
TGCGGCCGGGGGGGTGCCGGCAGGTCCAGCCCAGCCGGAGAGCTGCGGCTCATCGCTCCAGGATTGGGCGGGATGCTACGGGAGAACCGGTCCAGCAGAAAGACAACTGTAAATAGACCATTCCCTTCCAGCGTACCCTCCTCCAGGACAGTCCCATTCGTTCCCTTGTTGCTCTAGCATTAAGTTTACCTAATTTATTGGATGGGTGCTATCTCGTTGACTCACACCAAGGAGTTTCTCTCAGCTGCAGGAGAGCTGCGTTGCGGGACAACGCCGAGCAGCTCTTTGGTGAATTCCTGACGAGCCCCCCGTGGCCGGCTCACCTGGGGCTCCTCTCTCAGCCGTTATCCCCCCGTTCTTTAGGATGTTCATGGTGCTTATTAGACTCCCAGTGATTGTAAGACGTCGTCCCCCCGTACCGCGATGATAGCTGCCTACAGCCGCTGTACTGAAGAGAAGTGTCATGTTTGCTGTTCTAATAAAGGACTTTTACGAGAGAGAGGCAGAGCCTCCCAGAGCATCTCTGAATCGCCACAGCCCCTGGATTCAGTTCCCATCTCATTCTTGCTCTCCCTTCCTTGATACAGGTCACAGGAACACAGTGCATACCCCTGCGCTGTTCTCGTTGGGAGAGAAGGGACAGAACTCCGTTCATGGGAGGGAGGGTGACACGGAGACCCCCAGTCCTCCTCGTCCTGCCTGCACCCATCAGCAGGGGAGTTTGGAGAGCCCAGGGGTGGTCGTGGGAGCTGAGGAGCTGAGATGTAAGGAAGGAGGGATGGCATCCAGCAGGAGAGGGGAATTACCAAGGCTGGATGTGGAGCAGCATCTCCCATGGGGGGAATGTTGGCTGCATCCAGCCCAGTGCAGCCACCCCAACACCAGCCCCTGGCCAGGACGAGAGGTGGTGGCAAGAGAGAGGAAATGATAGAAATCATGAGGTGTTGAGAAATGAAAGAGCCCAGCATCGTTGTGATGCAGTGCTGGCAACATTAAAATCCCTTGGCGGGGGGGGTATTTTGTTCAGAAACAGTCAAATGCTAAGGGATGAGAGGTGTCAGGGCCATTTCTGAAGAAAAGGCAAGAACAGTCCACTCAAGGGCCTGAGAAGGGCTCGGTGATTTTCAAGGTCTTTTCCAACCTAAACGATTCCAAGGGCTCAGTGTTGGGATATCAGCCCAACTCCTCAAAGTGCCTCAGGAGAGGTTTCCGGGGTGAGGCTTCTGACCTCATCATGGGCTCCAGTCCAAGGGCTGAAGAAAAAGTGCTTAATGCATTGCATTTAAGTGCATTTGAGTCTCAGAACTGTGCTTGTCCCTTCCAGAGAGGGAACATCCCCAGGACACCAGAGATAACAGGAATTGCACTCTCCCTGCAGCATGTAAAACCCAGCCTGTAAGTCACACACAGTGGGGAGAACACACTCCGGCTACTGGAGGCGAGGGCAGAGTCACTCGCCAGCTGCGTCCCAGCTCCCACTTCCAAGAGTGATGCTGGAGGTGTCTTCATGCTCCCCCAACCCGCCCAGGGCTCTGCCCCACGCTTGGCAGCTCTCAGAGGGCAGTTCCTGGCTGTGGAATAGCACCAAGCCCTCGTCTACCCCATCTGGCATCTACCAGCAAGGAAACCATGCCCAGGCTTCCACCTGGACAATCATCCTTGTGAAAAATCCGAAAGATCCATCACATTCTTGTGTGTTTGGGCTTTTTTTTCCATGGTGCACCTGTGCAGTTCGGGTTCATCTGAACATTCGGAGAGACGCCACAGCCCTTTGCCAGGACCCAGCTCAGCGCGGAGGAGCCTTCACACCACGCTCGGTCCCCACCAGGCTGTTGACGAGGGTGGCTGAGGTGACGCCAGGAGCCCCTGGTGGGCTGGCCAGGCCATGGGACAGCGGTTGGGGTGTCTTGCGTGGTTTTAGCTTTGCAGAAGTGGGCTGAGAAAACACAGCAGGTTGGGCAGGAAGGGAAAGGGGAGATGTGGGGAGCTCAGATGAGCTGTTTCTGCCCATTGCAGGGAGGGCAGGAGCTGGTGGGGAGAAATCCCAGGGGGGTTCCAGAGTGATTGGGGAGCGGGCGGAGGGGAGCGAGAGAAAGAGAATCACAGAATCATAGAATAACACAATCATAGAATAACAGAATCATAGAATCACAGAAAGAATAATCATGGAACTGGAATTATAGAATCATTCATAGAATCATAGAATCATAGCATCACAGAATCACAGAATCATAGAATCAAAGAATAATCCTGGAGAATCATAGGATAAAATAATAATCATGGAATCATAGAATCAAAGAATCAAAGAATAGAATAATCATAGAATTGTAGAATCATAGAAAGAATAATCATGGAATTAGAATTATAGAATCATTCATAGAATCATAGAATCATAGAATCAAAGAATCAAAGAATCAAAGAATAATCCTGGAGAATCAATCACACAAAGAATAGTCATGGAATCAGAATCATAGAATCATTCATAGAATCATAGAATCACAGAATCATGTAATGTGTTGGTTGGAAGCGATGGGGGGAGATGGTTGCAAGGAGGGGTGCAGGGGAAGGGGTGTACGGGAAAGGTGAGGTGCAGGGGAAGGGGTGCAGGAGAAGGGGAGGTGCAAGGGAAAGTGAGGGGTGCGAGCAAGGGAAAGGG
>NW_009728472.1:0-1445 GCF_000703405.1 Apaloderma vittatum
CGGGCTCGGAAACCCGCGTTCTCCGTCACGGAGACGCATCTTCACTTTGTTCCGATCTCCTCCCCACTCGGGACCCCGCAGAACACGAGCCGCCATCCCTCCGCGCTGCAGGGAGGCACCGCCCGGGCGGGCTGGCTCCCTGGCGGGGCTTTCGGGTGCCGCTGGGGAGGAAGATATAAAAGCTGAAACTTCCAGTCTCGGGAGGTATTAAAGGCTTTTCGCCGCCGCCCACCACAGCTCCCCCGGAGGAGGGTGTCCCACTCCAGCTGCCACTCTCAAAAATCACAATTATCTCTTCCTTTTTAGGTAGGGAGGAAGTAAGTTGTGCTCTCCTAGCTGAGAATTTATACTTTAAGGAGAAAATTCTGGCCGGTTCAGGCACCCCCGCCTCGCCGAGCAGCATCGCTCCCGCCCTCCAGCGCCCGGCTTTAGCCCCAAGAAAAGCAGCTTTCCTAACGGGCGGCATTTTTACCCCCAGAGCCGAGACCCCAGGGGCTCCGAGGCTGCTGGGACTTTTTAATATGGTTTCAGTTAATCACTCACAGTAAACAGCCTCCCACCTCATGAGGGAAAACAGCGGCCATGTAGGGAGACAGACAAAAATTCTAACATTTTAAGCTACTTTGCCCCCGAGACCGAATTCTCTAAGCTCGACCGAGAGCCACCCTCACCACCGTGGGTTCATATTGCTGAGGAAATGCAGCACAACATAAACATGTTTTCCTGTGTAGCTTCATAGACAATCGCTTCCAGCTCGGCAGTAATCACCTCCACACCCAGCGAAGACGGAGATAATGCGTTCAAAAGTATATCTGCAAGAAAGACGGCAGATGGTGCTCCCTTGGGTGCAATTTCGGGAGAAGCCTCGCATTCTGCACTTTCCGATGCCTCTTTCAGCTGCACAAGTTTAATGCTACGATAGCCTTTCTTTTGGCGATAGTCACAAGCATGCACGACACAAGCGCCAGCATAAGAGGCTGCCGGCACGAATCATGAGCCTTCATTCCCGTTTCGAACAAAAGTGCTTGCACCACTATTTTATCACCCTGTACTCCGTTTGCCCATCGAAGCCAGCTGGAGAGCTATATCAGGTTGTAGCAGGACGTGAACTGCTGGAGGTGCATTAAGGCGTGTTCCTTCACGGTGTCAGCATCCAGACAGAGCTGGAAACCCTCTCACAAGCCTTACAGCAACACAGAGTCTCCCTAAGCACGGAGCCCTGTAGCCGTCCTAGATCGGGCACCCGGCAGCGCCCGTGTGTCCCTTGGCTCCCTCTCCCGGGCAGGTACCGACGGGCCGCCGTGGTTTTTCGGCACAAGGAGGCACCGCTTTCCTGCAATTCCCCAGCCCAACGCTTCTGTTTGTAGCCTTTCGGGCTCTTGAGCTACTGGGTTTTAATCTGGCCGCGAAGAAACTGGGAAGGGACCCCCTCTCTCCGCCGGTCC
>NW_009728473.1:0-241 GCF_000703405.1 Apaloderma vittatum
AGTATCATAAAATTCAGCTCTGCAGTGCCTGCCCAGGACCCAGGGTTATCTCTGGCCGATGAACCCTGCATATGTGCCCCTTAATTTGGGGTGTAGCTGTGCTTAACAACTATCGACGAGGAGTAAGTTCAGAGCAGCACAGCCCCCTGGTTGCACTCAGGTGCTGTTTAATTTCCCTGTGTGAACCCACTGGCGAGGCCAGCGCAGGTCTAGGGCTGAGGCAGGGGAGACTGCTGGGGCC
>NW_009728473.1:310-1242 GCF_000703405.1 Apaloderma vittatum
GTTGCCGGGGTGACTGCATAGGCACAGCACCACAGTGACCCGGGCCAGGGATAATTAACCAGAAACACGTGTTGACTTAATCATTACCAGCACCTTTACACTTGCAAAGCTGTTTTCAAAGCAGTTCCGCTCTCCAGACCTGGGCTGGCTTGGCAGCTCCTCTGCCCACACTGGCCTGGCCCAGCTCCCTTCCTGGGTTAAAAATTAAAAAACAACTCACGAATAATCAGATTTAAAAGCATCTTGGTGGAAACTGGTCAGTGGAGATGTGTCCATTATGCTTGTTTTGGGACTGCTGTGATTTAAGCAAGTCAAAACCCATTTAAAGGAAGCCATAATTTTTCAACAGTTACTTCTGTCCCTAATTAGACAAACCCATCGAGGCCTCCTGCTCTGCACAGAGCATGAGGGCTGGAAGCACTCCAGCGAGGCGCGGCGCCTCCTCTCAGCATCTTCCAAGCGACGCTGACGCTTGGTGTGCTTGTTAACGAGGGAGAGCAAAACGTAAAGTTCCCGTGGCAAACTTTGCTGTCGGTGGGAGCTCAGTTTTTGCTGGAAAACCGCTCCAGCAGAAAATTCCCCATCGGCTGTAAATTTGTCTGAGAGCTGGTAGCGATTTGGGAGGCAAAACGCTCCGTTTGGAAGTTCCGAGGTTCAGCTTTGAAAATCCCGAGCGTGACGCGTTAGGAGCAGCCCTAATGAGGCAGCAAGATGCAAAGGCACAGGGAGAGGGACGGAGCGTGCCGGCTGCGGGACAGCCCGTGCTCCAACAACTTTTTCAAGGGCTCGCAGGACAGCGCAACCATTGTCACGTGGTTGCGGACCCCACTGGTGCATCTCGCCAAGCAGGGAAGCTCTTCCCAACCAATTAGCTGTAAATTAATATTTCTGTGCTCTGCTTTAGAGCCCTGGTGAAGGGAGAGGCTGGGTTT
>NW_009728473.1:1260-1716 GCF_000703405.1 Apaloderma vittatum
TACTGGAGGCGTTGAGTGCCCTGGGTTGGTGACCCGCTGCCTGAGGTCTCAAGCAAATCACTTAGTCTGGCAGCGCCTCAGTTTCCCCCAACCTGAGGGTTACATTCATCTTCGTGAGGGAAGGGCAGGTTTTGGGGACACAGGGATGCTGATCTGCAGGCTGCCTCCGGGCAAGAGGTGCCAGCAGGATACAGCAACGTGGGACACCATCAGTCACCATCTCCTCGTGGTCGAGCTGGCCTGGCCCCACCGGGCGCCGGTTTCATTAGGGGACCCGCTCACGTCCCAGGGACCTTTCCCACGTTGGGCCTGTCACACTGAATTACCGCTCCGCTCCTCAGCGCCGTGCTCAATAGTCCCAGCCAGCTCCAAACAAAGTCCTTCTCCTCCTCCTCACTAATCCCCCCTCCCCAGCTCAGGTAATTAATAAAACAAAGCGGCTGCTCTTCCCCACCA
>NW_009728473.1:1942-3292 GCF_000703405.1 Apaloderma vittatum
CCAAGCCAGGGCACGTTTCCAACCAGCTCCTGGGGACTTCTGAAGGTGGCCAGCGGGACCAGCGATGCCCTGGCACAGCCCTCTGTTGTTTCAAGGGACTGTTTGTGCCTTCTCAACATCACAGTCCTGCCAGCATCATTCTGAGCCCTCCCATTTCCAACCCTCCAAGCTGCCTGGCACCCGTCTGCCAACCTCCACCCCGGCCACACTACGCTGCATCCCCTAACAACCACATCCCGCTCTCCCAATTAGCAAAGGCATCCTCTGGTGACAGCAGCCTCCAAAGCCCAGCGAGGACCGAGGTTTGTCAGGTCAGTCTGGCTCCAAAAACACCCAAGCAGAGCTATCGGTGGCTCAGCAGAGCGTGCTGGTGGAAAATGCCGGCAGCAGGCGCAGAGGTTGGTGCTGAGTGGGAAACAAAGGCCTCGCTGGTCTTTTCACGTGTTTTCAGCACAATTCAAGTACTAAGCCCCTTCCAGACAAAAGGTCTGCAATCTGAGCTGAGCACAGAAATCCAATCCCCAAGGGTGAAAAGTTGGCCTTGCTTAATTCAACTTAACTTGTCATTCTTTAAGGAGGAGATGGGCTTGACACACCAGTTTTGTTCCTTGCTCACTCTCCAGGGTTTGCTGAATAGGGGCAAATCACCTGCAAAAACCTGCCACAGCCATTTGTCTCTCCTGAGCCCCTGCCCCATCTGGTTAATGAAGCACAGGAGACAGGCAGGAAAAGTTTGAAGTTTCAAGTGATCTCAAAATCTTCCGTTCTAGAGCGAGAGGAACCAAGTCTAGAGCTCTGCAGCCTGGAGCAAAGCCCAGCTCAGCAGAGCTCCTTGGGTTTGCGACCTGGCTCCGAGCCTCTCCTCCACGTGAACACAGCATTTCAGTTTCTCGGAAGGGGCCAGAGCATGAGCCTTTCTCCTGTGCTGGGAGATTACACAAACCTGTATTTTTCTCACCCGTTTTGCAGGGCAGACTGGTTCCTTTTGGACAGCCGCAAAAAGCCATCGGCTTGTTCTGCTGCGGGGTCTCCGTCTACCTAACAGGCAAGTGCTCGTGTCCCACCAGCACAACCCAGCAGGGACCGTGCACTTTGAGCCCAGATCACATGCCCTGCACGGGCTGCCAAGCGCTCGTGAGCTGCTGTTTCAGCTTCAGCGTCGGGTTTGTTTTGCAAATGGCTTTGCCAGCTCATTCTCGTAGTGTGAACTTTCTGTTCTCTATGACCAGCCCTCACAGGACCTGAATCTTGCGGGTCGAACGCATCGCTTTAGTCTTTCTGCTTCCTCAAGATGTTCTCCTTTCCTTCCAGCTCTCGCCATCTACATGCTGCTGCTGTTTGACCTGGAGG
>NW_009728473.1:3326-11532 GCF_000703405.1 Apaloderma vittatum
ATTGTCCTGCTCATCACGGTGACACATGCCCTGGTACGGGCTTCCCAGATTTCACGCCGCAGCCGCTCTGAGATCTCTCACACCCTGTACGAGAACGACTCTGCCCAGCACGGCGAATCCTCCAGCAGTGATCTGAACAACAAGAATGTGGCTACACCCCGGCCACGGCCCGAGATCCACCGGGAATTTTCCTTCCCTCCTTTCCTGGAGCGTAAATCCCAGCTGGGCTCTCCGGCCAGCAGCAACCTCACCTCCTCGGGCAGCCCCGGGCTTTGCTCCGAGAAGGAGAGATACAACCCGCGCCGAACGCACAGGACGCTGTCGGCAGACTCGGGCCTGCTGCAGGCACAGGGCCAGCCCTGGAAGGGCGTCACGCAGGAGATGAGGAACGTGCTGTCACGCAAACCTGGAGCCTCGGGCAAGGACTCGACTCTGGTGTGAGTGGAAGCGGGACCTTTCCGCCCCCGTCTCGTCCCAGGGGAGCTGCAGGCACCAGGGCCAAGATTTGCATCTCTCTTTAGAGCTTAATATAGGCCACGTCTCACCAGAGCAGGGGAGTGTCTGTGCAGCCACCGCCTGATGCTCTTTGCTTCTCTTACTGAGATGATGCCACCACTGCTCCAAGCCTGAAGCCCTCGGCTTCTCGCCCTGAGCCCCCAGCCCCTCCCACCATGCTGCTGGCACTTGCTATCCTGTGACCCAGGACAGCAGCTGGCGGTGTCCCATGCAGGCCCCTCGTGGCTGTCCCAACCACGGCAAAGGAAGCGGAACGTGTGGGTTACAAATGGACCTCGTCCACGAGCAGACCTACCACCTTCCTCCAGCGGATCACAGCCAATTTCTCTGGCTGGTTGTACCTCCCTGCCCTTCCTCTGCCTCCTTCCTTCCTCCTCCATCCCTGGGAACCAACCCTACACCCAACAGTTCATACAACGGACTGAGCAAGGCTTCCAGGCGTCCCAAAAACCAAGGGAGGAGCAAGCGAGATGGAACCAGCTGGGTTTGGGGTGTCTGAGCCTCCGCCGCTTGGTCACCAGCAAAGCCACCCTCTTGCTAAGCAGGGTCACTGTGCTCTTAGCAGGGAAGGAGTTGTGCTAGAGCAGCCCCAGAGCCCTGGCGTTGCTCCATAGTGGAGGCAGCTCTCCAGGGACTACGTGGGTGCCACCAGGGAAGGAGGGCTGACATCCGGGATGGGGTTTGTGTCAGCTCTTCCTCGCAGGGCAGGAAGCGCAGGTACGAAAGGCAGCCGCTGTTTCGGGGAAACATGAGGCGGTTTAGCTCGCTCTGTCCCTGCGCCGACCTCACCGGTTCCTCACAGCCCCACGCTCTGCCCAGGCCCAGGGCAGCAGCACGCTTGGTTCTTCCCTGATTTTCTCTTCCAGCAACCAATGAAGCATTTCAGGGAGTGAAGGGAGGCCGTGGTTTCCAACAGATTCCCCTCTCGCCTCCCGTGCTATTATCCAGAAAGACACCTGTTATCCTGAGCACAACGCAGTTCCTTTGGAATCCGAGTTTAACGCTGCTTTGATCCCTGCATCCTCAGTAACTTCTTCAGCAGAACAGAACTGTTGCTTCCAGGAGAGATTAACATTGAAGTTGCATCCTTTCATAAGTGACCTCCAAAGCTGTGCACGCAGTTCTGCTTCCCAACACTTGACAGGGGATGAAGTCCTTTTTTTTGATTGTTTTTTGAAAAACAGGACACTTTCTTTTTTTCACTTGAAAGGCTCCAACTCCGCACGTCTTTGTTTTGCTCCATGCCCTCTGAAACATGCAAAGCCAGCAGGCTCCAAGACCCCCCAGCCCGAGGCGAGCAACAGGGGAAGGCTTGAGACAGAACTTTCTTGTTTTTTTTTTTTCTTTTTATTATTGTTCTTGCTAAATCCAAATCCAGCAACTCCCTGGCACGCACACGAAAATCTCCCCTTGCAGAATGCCTCCTGAACAAAGCTGAAGTGTGCCTACATTATGTGTTTACACAGCCATCTACAGAACACTGAAAGCAAGACCTAGATTTTTCCAAGATACTTCTGTGGCCAAGAGGTAGAGAGAAAGACGCCTCGCAGCAGCCTGCCGCCGCCAAGAACTGGAAAAGACAAACCCAGCATCCACCCTGTTTCTCTTTTGCAGAGCGCTGTGGAAAGGGACACAAGTGCTCCCCAAAGCACCCCCCAAAAGCAGTCTTGACTTGCTCAGGTACAGCACCTCGTTACTGGGAAGGGAAAGGCAGGCAGAAGCCTCTGTGCAGCTTCACAGATGGAGCAGGTGGTTTCTTGCTCCTCCTCGGGGTCGGAGAGCATGGAGCCGGGCTGGAGAAGGTGGCAGAGGACAGCCAGACTTGTCTGAAATCAGGAACTGGCTGGAGGATTCTTGGCTTGTGGGGCAGCAGGGCTGTAAGAAGAAAGAGACTGTCATGTCCAGCAGCCAGGCAGGGCACCAGCACCTGTAAGAACATGAAGAACCAGGGGCTCCCTCAAATAAAACCTCACTGCTTACAGCAGGAGAGCAGCTTAGACAAGCACACCTTTCAGGGGGTCGAGAAAACAATCTTCAAAGACACAGCGCCACAAAAACCACTAAAAATGCTCTGGGCTGCACAGAGTGTGACGGTGCCACGCAGGACCTGAACCAGAAGTGTCTTAGGCTGCAGAGACAGAGGCTCTCTGTCGGCCGTGGTGGTTTTGATCAGGGATGGGCATTTGGGAACTTCCTCACTCCTCTACCCAGTCAGACTCCGATACCAGGGCTGTTCTCAGGAGAGACAAAACACCCTGGACTCAGATGATCTGCTAGGAGATAGTTTAGTAGCTGTGGTTCAGTGGCAAACATACAACCCCGCATCATCATTCTGCTGCCACTTGTGCCCGTGGGACTCTGCCCAAAAAGAGCCACATCCATGACAGAGAACAGCACCAAACACAGCCTCTCCCCTGCTCCCTCTCAGCAGCATCACCTCACTCCAAATGCCTTTGGCAGAACGACGATTCAACGTGCCACACGACCAAACACCCCTTTTAAAATAAGGAAATAAATTATTTCTGAGTTACCCTTTCAGAAGCAAGATTATTCGCTTCCCAGTAAACGAAGCCAAGCAGCTCGCTGGAAGGCGAGCAGCACGCTCTTTCGAATAATAGTTTAGAATCACGTTACTGAGGGAACTGATCTGTGCTCTGGCAGCCAGAAGGGTCACTCGGATTGAGAGGCAGCACGATGTCCCCTTCGCTACCTGCGGCCCTGCGCAGCGTTCAGCTGGTCCTTCATGGCGATGGCGTGCTTGAGCAGGCTGTCGATGCTCTTGAAGTACACGCTGCTGTCAGTCATGTTCTTTATGGCACTGAAAGAAGCAGAGAAGGGGGTGGAGGGAGATGGAGGAGCGGTTAGCACGTCCGAAGGCGGCGCGGAGTTTAGAGCACACAAGCCCCCGCAGAGAGGAAACCTCAACTTGGAGCTGGGTGGGGGGGATTTGCTGCGGGAGAAAGCGAAGCCCCCGAGATTCACAGGAAGCAGGGAGGAGCGAGGGAAGCGCAGGCGGCTCCTGCTTTGTTTCCACCACAACACCTCAGCCTGTCGACGCAAATTCCCGCTCGGAGGAGCCTCTCATACCTGCAGGCGTACTCCACGGTGTAGATGGCTCCTTGGCTCTGCTCCTCCCAGCTCTGCATGTCAGACTGCAAGAGAAGGAGGTGGCATCATTAGGGACACGCTGCAGTGCCCAAATGTGGGCTCTGGCTGCTCCTCACTGGAAACGGTGTTTGGATTCTGTCTCCCACTCGACAGCGTGTGACATGCTCTGGGCGCCACGCACTAGCACTTCAAGAAAAAGCATTTATTGTGTGTATTTCTGGAAGGGCTACTAGTTTGGGACAACACTTTGGCCACTCTGGCAAAACTCCCCTTGGATTTCGATGTTTTAGCCCGCAAGCCAGCCGAGAGCCATGGTCGGTCAGGCTGCAAGCAACCAGCAACTGCAGCAAGTGACATGTTTTGGAGAACTCTGATCTCTCGGCAGGCATCTGGGCTCTGAATTAACAACTCCTGCCGAGTCCAGTCCTCGGTCCTTCGTGCAAACCCAGGTAAAAGTTTCTTTCACAGCACTAAGAGCTCTCATTTCATCAGAGCTGCCATTCACAAACATCTGTGCAGCCACAAGCACCCCGGTCCTCTGGTTTGTGCTGGTGTCTGATCCCAAGCCACAGCCAGCGCTGTGCCCTTCCTTTCAGGAGCCTGGAAGGAGCTTCCAAAAAGGCCCGGCAGCCCCGCAACCAGCCACTGCTGGCAGGGGACAGTTCTGTACGCTGCAGCTCCAAGTAACGGGAAAACCAAACAAACACACAAACCACAGCGAAAGCGCGGCTGGATTCAGAGGTGTAGCTCACTAGATAACTATTTCAAGAGTCCTTAAGCAGTTTGGGCACTCTTTAAGATGTATTCTCGTGGGAGCTAATTTTCCAGTCTATTCTGCTGGGTCTCGTTACAAGCCAGAGAAAATCCAAGGGCCTCTTTCTGTGAGCGAAGGAGGTCGGGTAGGAGCTTGGACGGCGTCCAAAAATCGCTTCTGCTGTTCAAAGCCTGCCCTGCATCGCAACGCTCGAGCCCGCAGATTTAAGCTACAAAAGAAACAAGCCCCTACACGCAGCGCTCTAGGCCCTTCTCTGCAGGAGAGGGTCCTGCGACTCAGGACTCGCAACCCTGCGGAGACCACGCTGGCCCCAGAGCCCAACCGCGCTTGACACAACCGTGCCCGCTGCTGGGAATGTGCTTTGTGCATGGAGGCAGCTGCAGAAGATGAGGCTCCTCGTCCCGCTTTCTCCAAGAGGTGTCAGATGCTCTTTAACAACGATTTAGACCCCAGCATCGCACCGGCTCAGCCGTACCCGCCGCAGCCGCTTGCCTGTGGTGCCGTTGCTGAGCACTGGTAGATTTTAATCATTTCCCGGCATCGGAGCCAACAATGTCCATTCTCAGCATTGCCACGACTTCCTGGGATTTTCATCTCCTTAACTAGGAAGAAGAGCCTTTCCCCAGAGCTCCTCACTTCTTAAATCTTGTCTTGATGTCCTTCCTTCGAATTCCCAGGACGTGCCTTTGGATGCAGTTTAAGAACTAAAGCCGGCTATTAATACACAACAGCGCTAATGATGCTTTACTCTCGCTCAGAAGTAAATTAAAGAGGAGATCTAAGTTCTCAAAAGCGGAGGCAAAATCCAGAAAGGCCGCTCGGTGCGGAGGCAGCCGGGGCCGCGCGTCCCAGCGCACCTCATCAGGGAGGTGGCAAATCTGCTTGGAGAGTTTGTGATGCTGAGGAAGATATTAAGATTATTGTTTCATCAAATCTTAGGAAGGCGTGGAGGTGACCTTCTTGCCTGCAGAAACTTTTCTCCCAGCCACCTCCCTCCTGATTTTTCCTAGGTTTAACTAGGAAATTTCAAATGCTGCATCTTGAGAGAATTCAGCCAGGCAGCGAGGGAGCTGCGGCACGGCTGAAGGAAAGCTGGAAACCACCAATAAATCCTGTTTGCTTTAGACATTACCTCCATCTTGGGACTAAACAACCTCAGAACGGATCCACACAGAACGTCCCTTTTTTTTCTTTTGCTGTTCTGAAGAATTAAACCCACCTCACTTAATGCCTTTGCTCTGATTTAGATAAAACCTGACAGCGTCTTCACGGCGCGCGGCCCTGCCGACACCCTCCTGTTCCAGTCTCTAGCCACAGAGCCCGACGGGCTCCGGCAGAGCAACCCAAAAATCTCTGTTCCTATCTAGCTCAACCACCCACTGTGACGAGGGCCCCATCAGGCCCTTTCTCCTGGGGAAGCCGTTAAGAAGCTGGAAGTGGGCAAAAAGAAGTGGATGTCGACAGTAGCACCTCGGAGCAAGCAGCAGGAAATGTTTTCTAACATGAGAGGCAAACGGGTAAGGGGCGGCACACGGCGATGTGGTTGGTTCAGCTTTACCCTGACACGTACCAGCACTTGCAGCAAGCAGGGTGAGCTCTTCCCCGAGCACAAAGGCCACCAAGCCCCAGCTGGAGCTAGTGGCCAGGGCAGGGTCCTTGTATTTGGTGCTGGGATCCGTAGGACAGCGTGACCTCCTTTCTCAAGTGAAGAAAGTGGAAAACAGCGGGGATTTTGGTTACAAAAGAGAATTCTCAAGGACGGCCACAGCTGGGAAACGGACTTAGATGAGCCAGGGAGGTCACAGCACGCTGCAGGTAACCGCACTGTGCCAAGAAAACGAGAGAATCAAAGGTTTTCAAAGATCTTGCCCAGCATCAACGTCCCTGCAACACATCCCGCTCCAAGTCCAGTGCTTTCAGTCAGCCGTCACTTCCATCAGAGCTTCTGCGCTGCCCCTCGCCCCCGTTACCCGCCGCTCCGTGATGGGAACCGATCTCTTCCTTCTGCGTGACTTGTCGTGCAATTTGTTCCATTTCCTTTCATTCAGGGGACGCTCCCGAAAACCATCTTGCTTAAATGAAACCGAGTGACAGCTCGAGAATCACGTTACAAACCAGTCTCTGGCGCGCCGGCGACGCAGCCCGTGCTATCCATACACATCCCTCCCTACACACCTACCCCGCGCACAGACACGTAGAGAAAACGTTAATAAATAATTGAATAATCAAGTGTCACAAGCCAGGTTAATTTGGAAACCAGGGCTGTAAAGCAAAGGTGAAAAATGGGGCCTGACAGCGCATTAGCATAGACATGAAGCAGTAATCTATTCATGAGACATCACTCCTAATGAATCATGACTGGCAGAGGGACAACAAGGCTGGCATTAGCGCGGCCGTGCTCTGTGCTCCGGAGGAAAGCAGGAACGCAGCTGCGAGATGCGATTCATTATCCTGCTCTGCCTCACTAGGGCTCTTCGCGCTCCTCCTCCCCTCCTCTCACCCTCCCCCTTGTTTTATGTAGGAAATAAAAAAGCCTCACAGCGCAGGCCAGGGTAATAAGATTTAACATCTCCCTTCTCTCTGCACAGGCTCCTCGTTTTTCTTTGTCTCCAAGCACAAGTCCAGTCATGAGAGCGCAGAGACTGTGGCTGGAGGGGTTTATTTTCCCCCTCGGGTAAATTTACAAGGTTCCCCTCACCCCTTTGCACCCAGACTGTCGTTTTCTTCCCTCCTTCTCACCCCCAAAATGAGAGGAAATACCGAACTGCACCTCTGGAGTGCAAAGCAGCAGGTGACTCACCTTGTGCTGCGCCAGCTCGGGCAGGGATCGCCGCACGTGCTCCTGGAGCCGGTACAGCGCCACGGAGGGCTCGTTGGCCAGGACGTACATGCTCTCTGTGAATTTGTCTGTAACTGCAAGGAGAAAAAACAGTTATAGGAAGCAGGGAGCAATAGAGGGGGTAGGAGAGGCTGGACAGGGAGCTCTGGTCCTGTCCCGAACACAACGGGTAGATCAGAGCAAAACCCCGCACGTGTTTTTTTATAACTAGTCTGTTAACAAGGACACAAAAGCCAAGTGCTGCTCTTTGCTGCCTCTGCTCCGCCCAGAACGGCACCTGCTGCCAGCGATGAGCTCGGCTCCAGCCCCACACAGAGCGGCCTCGAGTGTTGCCACCTCCCCGGGCCCCTAAGAGCTCTGGCTGTTCTGGTTTCAGGGACCACTTGGGCTGTGTCCATTACTGAGACTTTTCCAACCAGCATCCCCCTGCTGCAGGGTCCTTCTGCTGCTCCCTTCCCGACACTCCCCGCAAGGGACGCCCTGAAAATGACCCCGGAGGTGACACAGCGGTGCTCAGGTAGCTTTGGTGCCGTTCCAAGCTGCCTGCTGAGCCCCTTTCCCATTTCCACCCCTCTCGTCCCAGCCCAATTTCCGCTCAGGGACCTCTCCAGCCATGGGTTTGCATCACAGCTCTGAGCTCTCCCTCCCTGCAGGTTTGCAAGAAGCCCAACAGCTCCTAATAACTCCGAGGCAGAAAAACTGGAGATCACTCCATTGTTCATGGCGAGGGTGTGAATCAGCAAAGGGGTTTCTGAAGCAGCACACCTTTCAGCTCCCGTGTCATTTTCTATTTTAAAGAAGACGATTCTCTCCTCCTCCTCCTGCCAGAGCTTTTGGTTCAGTGACAACTTGCTTGGACAGCAAAGGCACCGAGCACTCTGGCTGCAAATGGGAGCAAGGAATAGCTACACCCAGCCGGGACAGAGAGAGCTGCTGTCCCTCTGTCTGTCTGCCCACCCCTCTGTCCG
>NW_009728474.1:0-1788 GCF_000703405.1 Apaloderma vittatum
CCTCCACCCAGATCTTCTCACCTTCTTCTGGTCTCCAACCCCAATGTTTTCAACTTTTTTTGGTCTCCACCTCGATGTTCTTGGCTCCTTCTGGCCTCCAACCCCAATTTTCGCCAAGTTTTCTGGCCTCCACCTCCATTTTTTGGCCTCTTTTCGGACCTTCTCTGCTTCTTCTGGCCTCCAAACCTGATATTTTCACCTTTTTCTGGCCTCTACCCCAATTTCCTTTGAGTTTTCCGGCCTCCACTCCGACCTTCTTGGCTTTTTCTGGCCTCCACCTCGATTTTCTAAACTTTTTCTGGCCTCCACTCCAATCTTCTCCAAGTTTTTTGGCCTCCACCTCGATTTTCTGGCCTCTTCTCTGACCTTCTTGGCTTCTTCTGGCCTCCACCCCAAGGTTTTCAATTTTTTCTGGCCTCCACCCTGACCTTCTCAGCTTCTTCTGGCCTCTACCCAAGATCTTCTGGTCTCCACCTTAATCTTTTCAGTTTTTTCTGGTCTCTTGTCTGACCTTCTCATTTTCTTCTGGCCTCCACCTCCATGTTCTTGGCTTTTTCCGGCTTCCAAACCTGATTTTCACCAAGTTTTCGGGCCTCCACCTCCATTTTTTGGCCTCTTTTCTGACCTTCTCAGCTTCTTCTGGCCTCCACCTCCTTGTTTTCCAAGTTTTCTGGCCTCCACCCCGCCTCCAAACCTGATTTTCACCAAGTTTTCGGGCCTCCACCTCCTTCTTTTGGTCTCTTTTCTGACCTTCTCAGCTTCTTCTGGCCTCCACCTCCTTGTTTTCCAAGTTTTTAGGCCTCCACCCCAATTTTCTGGCCTCCTCTCTGACTTTCTTGGCTCTTTCTGGCCTCCACCCTCATGTTCTCAGCTTCTTCGGGCCTCCAAACCCAGGTTTCTCCAAGTTTTCAGGCCTCCACCTTGGTTTTTTGGCCTCTTCTCTGGCCTTCTCAGCTTTTTGTGGTCTCTACCTCAATGTTTTCCAACTTTTCTGGCCTCCACCACGATGTTCTCGGCTTCTTCCGGCCTCCAACTCCCGATTTTCACCAAGTTTTCTGGCCTCCACCACGATGTTCTCGGCTTCTTCCGGCCTCCAAATCCCGATTTTCACCAAGTTTTCTGGCCTCCACCACGATGTTCTCGGCTTCTTCCGGCCTCCAAATCCCGATTTTCACCAAGTTTTCTGGCCTCCACCACGATGTTCTCGGCTTCTTCCGGCCTCCAAATCCCGATTTTCACCAAGTTTTCTGGCCTCCACCCCGATTTTCTGGCCTCCTCTCTGACTTTCTCAGCTTCTTCTGGCCTCCAAACCCAACGTTTTCAACTTTTTCCGGCCTCCAACCCCAATTTTCTCCAACTTTTCTGGCCTCCACCTCCATTTTTTGGCCTTTTTTCTGAGCTTCTCGGCTTCTTCTGGCCTCCAACCCCGACATTTTCAGTTTTTTCTGGCCTCCACCCCAATCCTCTCCAAGTTTTCTGGCCTCCACCTTGATTTTCCGGCCTCTTCTCTGACCTTCTCAGCTTTTTCTGGCCTCCAACCCCGACATTTTTAGCTTTTTCTGGCCTCCCCCTCGATGTTCTCGGCCTCTTCTGGCCTCCAAACCCGATTTTCTCTGAGTTTTCTGGCCTCCACCCCAATTTTCTGGCCTCTTCTCTGACCTTCTCGGCTTCTTCTGGCCTCCACCCAAGATCTTTTGGCCTCCACCTCGATCTTCTCAACCTTTTGTGGCCTCCAAACCCAACTTTCTCCAAGTTTTCGGGCCTCCACCCCGATTTTCTGACCTTCCC
>NW_009728475.1:0-215 GCF_000703405.1 Apaloderma vittatum
GACCGCCCCACAGCCCCAGACACTGAATGTGCAAATAACCAACTGGGGCACGCGGCTCGTCTCTAATTATCGGTAACTTCGTGCGTGTCAGAACCTCATTGTCCGCAGGAGAGAAGGAATTGTTAGCACAGGGGCAGTTTTTGCCCTGCTGCTGCCGTGACACCAGACCCGTGGCTTTTGCGACGCTTTTGCGACGCGGCTGCCTCTCGGAGGCT
>NW_009728475.1:555-1143 GCF_000703405.1 Apaloderma vittatum
TGGCGAGCTGTGTGAGCGAGACACTCACATTTTGACCAGGTCTCCGTCTTTGAGGATGTAGTCTTGGTCGCTCTTCAGGGGGGAGAAGTGACAGACACAGTTATTTACCGATATACTCGTTGGGAAGGCAATACCTGTAAAGGGAAAAAAAACCAACAATATTCCATGAAACCCTGTGGCCTGCACATCAGGACCAAGAAACACAACAACACCGAAAAAATAAAACACCCCTGTGGAGCAAACCTCACCTTTTTTCATTTCTTTTTCCTTCTTGAAAATTTTGCCAGTCTCTTCCATGATCATGGCATCGCCCTTCTCGCACAGGCAGAGCACCGACGCTCCGGAGTTCGCCGCTTCCACCACGGCGCGCAGGACCCCTGGATCCAAACAGAGACACGTTAACGACCAACAGCCCTAAATCCAGCCCAGCCCTAAGCCCAGCCCAGCCCTAAATCCAGCCCGGCGCTTCCCATGTGGTGCAAAGACCTGTTTGTTTTCCAAAAGAGAGCAAGACTCCGGGCCCAGCTCCCCACCAAAAGCACCAGATCCCGCTTTAATTGTTATTTTTGTGTTCGCGGAGCTAACGGC
>NW_009728476.1:0-226 GCF_000703405.1 Apaloderma vittatum
TCCTCATCCTTCCCTCTCCATCCCCTCTGTCCCCATCCGCCCCCCAGGACTGGAGGACTGAGAAAAAGGAACAGACACTGTGATGGAGGGCAAATGGGGAGGAGATTGTCCTCCCTCCCCAGCTCTGCTGGGCCAAGGAGAAGGATTTGGGCTCTGCCCCAGCACGAGTTTTGAGCTCCACGTCCCGGCACTGGGACGACGCAGCAAGTGTGAGCAGAGGTATAAA
>NW_009728477.1:0-562 GCF_000703405.1 Apaloderma vittatum
ACTGCTGTGGAAATATAACAACAAGCCTCACAACAAGCTGATGAGTCCATTATATTCCTGAACATAGAAAGGGGTCCAAGTGGAAAAAGGCCAGTAAATGGTCAATTATCATCCATACAGTAACTGTCTAGATTGTGTTACCCATTGCCATTGTATATTGCCTTTTGAGAAGTCCTTCATTGCCACCATTCGTATCATGACACTAAACTATCTAATGACCTTTTATAAACTCTTTTATATTTTAGGAACCGTACCTGTTGGCGCGGGATTCATGGACACTGCAGACGATCAATATGATCAAGCAAATGCCACTTTATTAGCTTACAACTGTGGTTAATATACACTTCAGAGCTTCCTTAATTCCTACGTGCTCTACGCTAATTGGCTATAAGCAAGCAGCACACATATTTATACTTCTTAGCAAGAAGCACTATTTGGGGGTTGCAAACAAGAGAGCAGACTATGCAGCCAGGGTTGTTATTAGCCCATGTGCTCCTTCAATCACTCTGTTATCACACAGGGAGAACAGACTTTCCCAGGTCTGTTTTGATCACACTCTCCC
>NW_009728477.1:597-914 GCF_000703405.1 Apaloderma vittatum
GTCCGTTCTCATGGACAAACTCCCAACATGAGCTGTACTCGGCTGGTCAGGGTCTCTTTTCATAATTAGCTCAGGGCATCTGTGCAGCAGAGCGGGCGGCTTGGCCCCCCAGGGAGCCAGCAGGGACTTGACACCCTTGTGCCGGCAACGGGGAGTCTCCTGGCAAGGGTCGCTGGCCTGTGCCTGCCTTCCCGCAGGCCGCAGCGGAGCGGCGGGAGTGACCCCCTCTCTGAGGGGACCTCCCGAGCACTAGCGGGAAGCAGGGACGCCAGAGGCAGAAGGACTTCCTGCAAGGGAGGGCAGTTTCCCTGCGTTCC
>NW_009728478.1:0-1771 GCF_000703405.1 Apaloderma vittatum
TATTTTGTCTTATATTTTTTATTTTATATTTTTCATTTTACTTTTTATTTTCTTTTATGTATTTTATTTTACTCTGTATTTTATTTTACTCTGTATTTTATTTTACTTTGTATTTTATTTTATTTCCCTTTTTATTTTATTTCATTTTTTAATGAGTGCTCTGCTGCTGTAGCTCCTGTGGAAGCGCTGAGTACCTCTTGCTTGGAGGCAGACCTCAGCAAAGCAAGCAGAAGCTGAAGGATCACTTGGAGCACATCTCAACCAGCCAGCTCTTCAAGTGCCTTACTCCTCCTGAGGCAACGCAGCTGCTGGTTTCCACATGCATCAAACTCTCTAACTTTTGGAATACGAAGCGTAGTTAAATATAATACAGCTAGCATCACTCTCCCAGCTTGGAACGTGCTTTTTCTTCTCTTCAAACAATCTCACATTAAAGGCACACCGGGAGGGACTCATCCTCCCCGGGGGAGGATGGGAAGTTCTCAGAGCTATCTCAGATGCCAGTGCTCAGAGCCTATAAATAGATGTTTTGGCTCCTCCTGAAATACTTCATGGATGCGAACGATGCTGGAGCGCATCCAGCAGCGATTCTCCAGATCTGTCACTGTTGGGGGCTTCCAGTTGATGCTACAGTAGAAGCTGCTGGCCCCAAGATCTTCTGGATGTCAAGTTGTGCCTCCCTAATCCTCAGGAAGAGAAGTTTGCCTCTTAAAAGCTTTGGGTTGGTCGTAAAGATTGACGTTGGCTGGAGATCTGCTGTGGAGTGGAAGGCTTTTAGAGGTCTGGGGGTGGAGCTGCTCATCTGACGGTTTGCAGCCTGGTAGCCAAAGGGTAGGTGGGACACTATTTTAACAAGATGAGGTGACTCTCTCAATATATCCTGTATGTTGAGCTCAGAGGAAAGAAATAGCATAGCAGTCGCCTGACCACCCACCCCTGAATAACCTTCAGGACCCTTTGACCTAGGGGAAGGGATGTGGAGTCCTTTGCTTGGCTCCCATAACTTATGTTCAGCCAGCTCGGAGCATGTGTGTCCCCACTCCACGTAGGTGTGACTGCCCTCAGGAAAGGCAAAGAGCACTCCTCCTGCTGTCCTGCTCAAGCTCTTGTGTTGCAAACAAGTTGGGACTGAAGATGGAGGCTACGATAGATGGCTCTGCTGCTCTCTCTGTGCCCTTGCCTTCGAGGAAACATGACTGGGCCTCTCCTTAGGCTTGATTGAAAACCTCTTTGTTGGAGTGTTGAGAAGAGCTGTTGCCTTCTTCAGGGTTTCTTCTGACATTAGAAGTGAAGCGTCTTGCATAGACACTTAAGGGAGTGCAAAAGGGGCTTGCAGGAGCACCAAAAGGGGCTTATGGGAGCATCTCTTCTCTTTCCTGGACCTCTTCAGGCTGTGGTCACTGTTCCTCCTGGTTTGCTGGAACAGACCAGGAAGCTCTTTTCATCAGTGCATCCTAGCTGGGGTCAACATGTCCACATAGACTTGGCTAAGGGGTGCTCCTCCCTGCAGCACCTTGTCTGAGGTCTCTGCTGTAGACTGCCCTGGAGAATCTCCTGCTTCTCTTCCCCAGTGACCTCCTATGCACTGGGGACTGCAAGCACTAAGAAATGTCACAAAATGCCATATTCCTGCCCTGACCTGCTCTGCTGGAGGCTGCTTCAAGGTTTGATTTCCACTGGAGGTTCCCATCAAGCCAGAAAAGAAGAGCCAGCACAACCTTGCTTTCAAGATTACCAATAACTTGATATCTGGGCAAATTCCTAGCCCTGG
>NW_009728479.1:0-880 GCF_000703405.1 Apaloderma vittatum
CTGGGAACTGAGCACTTGGCTGTGGGAAGGGCACTGGGTGCTGTGGGCTGGGTCGGGCACTGGGAAGAGCACTGGGACCTGGGAAGGGCACTGGGATATGAGCACTTGACACTGGGAACTGGGCACTGGGAAGGGCACTGGGATGTGAGCACTTGGCACTGGGAACTGGGCACTGGGCACTGGGAAGGGCACTGGGAAGAGCACTGGGACTTGGGAAGGGCACTGGGAAGTGAGCCCTTGGCTCTCTCCTCATCCTGAGCACTTGGCACTGGGAACTGGGCACTGGGCACTGGGAAGGGCACTGGGAAGAGCACTGGGACTTGGGAAGGGCACTGGGATGTGAGCACTTGGCACTGGGAACTGGGCACTGGGCACTGGGAAGGGCACTGGGAAGAGCACTGGGACTTGGGAAGGGCACTGGGATGTGAGCACTTGGCACTGGGAACTGGGCACTGGGCACTGGGAAGGGCACTGGGAAGAGCACTGGGACTTGGGAAGGGCACTGGGAAGTGAGCCCTTGGCACTGGGAAGGGTACTGGGAACTGGGCACTGGGCACCGGAAAGGACACTGGGCACCGTGGGCCATGCTGGGCGCTGGTTACTGGGATGGGAACTGGGTAAGGTGGGCTGGGAAGGGCAGTGGGCGTGGGAGGCACTGGGTGTGGGGAAGGGCACTGGGCAAGGGGCACTGGACACTGGTCATGGGGCTCTGGGAACTGGGAAGGGCACTGGGTGTGCGGAAGGGCACTGGGAACTGGTTTATGATGGTCATGGGGCACTGGGAACTGGTCACAGGGCACTGCAAAAAGCATTTCTTACTGGGCAAGGGGCACTTGGCACTGGAAAGAGCACTTCTAACTGGGCACTGGGCACTGGGAAG
>NW_009728480.1:0-414 GCF_000703405.1 Apaloderma vittatum
GTGCTGCAAACGTGGCGGGGAACGGCGCTGGAGGCGAGAGTGGTGAGAGACAATCGAGTTTCCCCACGCAACAGCTTGGGAAGATCTTTTGCCCAACCAGGCCTCTGCCTCACATTCCAAGGACCTTTCCGCTCCCCGCGGGAAAGGACCCCAGCCTTGAGCAGCACCAGGGCCACGAGGCGCTCAGCAAAACGACCCAAGAGCAGATCCTTCAGACCCTCATCAAGAGGGTGCAGAGGCAGAATTTGTTGCCGGTCCTTCAGCCGTCGCAGCTGAACCTCACTCACTCAGGTTTCCCGTTAGAAAACAGCTCCACCAGCCAGAGATTCATGCTGGGCTTCATGGGCAGGAGGGCAGCCAAGCCCGCTATGTCCGGTCATTATCTGCTCAACATTTCCACCTACGGCCGCGGTT
>NW_009728480.1:487-2252 GCF_000703405.1 Apaloderma vittatum
GGCCGCCAAAACAGAATTTGGGGTGGTTGAGGAGAGGGGCGGCCACGGCAGCAGCAGCGACGAGGGGGATGCGGATGACGAGAGCACTGGCGACGAGCGCGACCGTATCAGCGTAAAAGAGGAGCCCCAGGCTGCGCAGGCTCCCGGCCCCTGTGAGAAAGAGCAGGTATCGCATGGCATAAACCCTTTGGATTACAGCACCCTTGCTAAAAAGGGTGTAAAGGCAGAAGCAGCCGCGTCCCAGCAAGCGGCAGGTGCCAAGGAGAGCGCCCCGGCGTTCGACGGGACAACACTAGCACGCGATTTTATTCAGGCGGCTCAAGAGCAGATGGCACACGCAATGAGGGGGAAGGCACGCAGCAGCCCGGAGCTCTTCAGTACTTCTGTCCCGTCCTCAGAGCCCGCGCCGCAGCAGCAGCCCCCCCAGCTGCTCTCCCCTCCGCACCCTCCAAAGCTGTCGGGAACCACTGCGGCACAGCTCCTCGGCCCCAGTTACAGCGGCACGATCAACGTCTCCACCTCCCCGGACGTGAACCAAGGGTCTCTGATGACGGGGCTCTCGGAATGCAATCAGTTGTCCAGCAGCATGGGGAACGTCATGTCCTTCTCCGTGACTGTGACCACCATTCCCACCGGCCAAGCGATGAACTCGGGCAACCATGGGCAGGCCATCCCCGTTCAAGCCTTCGCCGAAGACGACGGCATGGAGGATCCCCCTTCCAAATGTTACTGCAGGTTGAAAGCCATGATCATGTGCAAGGGCTGCGGGGCCTTCTGCCACGACGACTGCATCGGCCCCTCCAAGCTCTGTGTCTCCTGCCTTGTCGTGCGGTAACCGGGGCAGGGAGCTCGGGAGGGGACGGCTCCGTTTTGGTTTTGCTTTCGGGAATCCGGTGGGAAGAAACAGGAAAATTTACTGCCTTGCACAAGAGACACGTTACTGAATCAGGAATACAGAGTAGAGTTCTTCTTTCATTAAAGAAAGAGCACCTTCTTGTACAGTGAGTCTAAACCGAGCTCAAACCACGTGAATTGTGACAAGAGTTTGCACTTAAGGAGTTATGTAAATATGTCACAGTATTTTGTTTAAAAATATTTTTTCAATCTTTTAGGAGGTAATGTTTGACTTGTACTGCAGTTCCATTAACCCCAGCCCGCTCTCCAGCGTGTTTGCTGAGCTCTGCTCTAGATGGGGGGAACGAACCCCCTGCTAAACCTCAGCCCCTTGTCGGTCTCTTCTCCAGACAGGGAGGAGAACTGGATAATCAAGAAACTAAACGTCTGTGCTGACCGATGGCAGAGCGCCGAAGCGCAGACCCCGGAGCGGGCTCACTCGGTCGCTCTAAATCGCAGTTCAAATTTTTCGGAATGGGAAGGCGTTAACGTCGCTCCAGCCTTTCGGTCGATTAATTGCCTTGTGGTCGCGAGCAGGCCGCGTCTCGAAGGCATCCTGGGTTGTGCAATATCGGCTGGTGGGTTTGATTTGCAGATCTTCTCCAAGAGTCAGTTGCAGTAACCTTGTTCGGAGGAAGGTGGCGTCTTGGTTTGCTCCTGGTAAACTGAAAGAGGCATCTGTTACCAACCATAGGATTCAAGAATTTAAATCACTAAAGCAACTGGGGGACCGTGGTTATCGGTAATTCCCAGGAACCATTTAAAGCAGAGATCACAAACACGTGCCGAACAACTGCATTTCATTGCTGGACTGGCAGGACTCGGCAGAAATGGGCGCTCGGGGGCGTTTTGGGGGAGCCGGGAGGTGCCG
>NW_009728480.1:2409-2630 GCF_000703405.1 Apaloderma vittatum
TGTGGGACAAGTGGCCGACAATCGTCACCCTCGCTCCTGCTGCTTTCTAGGAAGCTTATTGTGCTCATCCCAACCTCTACCCTAGCCAGACGTCTCTAATTTCTATAGATTTTATATTTAGCCAAGCGCAGGGAAAGGAAAACGAGTGTCTTGTTGGGTCTCGCTGTTAGCCCGCTGAGGGGGTCTCTCCGTGTTTGAAAATAACCAAATCAGGCTCGACT
>NW_009728481.1:0-816 GCF_000703405.1 Apaloderma vittatum
CTGATCATTTATTAGCACAACAGTGGCAGAAAGAGGGATAATGCTTTTAAAGTGAGGATTCAGATTGGATATGAGAAGAAAATAATATATTATGATGGGCATAACAGCAGACTGAAACAGGTTGGCCAGACAAGTGGATGCCTCATCTCTGGAAGTATCTAAGTTCATAAACTTTGAGCTATGTGAACTAGTGAGAGATATCCCTGCCCATGGCCAGAGGGTTGACCTAGATGCTATTTTAGGTCCCTTCTAACCCAAACTATTTCTTACATTAAAGGAGAGGCACCACGTCCTGTTGTGAACAAGAGGCAATAAATTCTTTTGCAAAAGCGAGGTGCCAATTTCAGTTGCTTTAAAAGAGTCAACAAGTGCTGTTGCAAAAAGACTCCTGTCAGTTTGGCAGAAGATAAACCCCCTTGTGTTCCAGCTTGTGCTCAGATATGAGGGGCTGGGGGCAGCTATGCTTAGGTTCTGAGTGATGTCCAATTCCACGTTACCAGCAAAACATGCCCAATTGCCTTTGATCTCACAGCACCTCTGGAATTATGAGGCCATCCTCCACAAGGGTGGCAATATCTTTGATCTGACAGCACCCCTGGAATTAACAGAGACTCTCATGGTCAGAGCAGAATAGATCTAGCAGCACTCCTGGAAAGGGTCAACAGGGACTTACGTGGCCAGATCAGAATAAAATCAAGAGGGAGTCACATGGCCAGATCAGGATCAAATAAAATTTCTTTAGGCAACAGATGCAGAGACCCGTTCTGATTTCCGGTGCGGTGATGCTGACTGACTGCAAAGCACGTGCAAAAGTTA
>NW_009728482.1:0-227 GCF_000703405.1 Apaloderma vittatum
GTCACTGTCCTTGAACAGGCAGGGGTCCCCAATATTGAGGCCATGCTGCTGAGGATCACCACATCCCTAAGGTTGTGCTCTGTGGTGAACTCGCCACCAGCTGCCACAACAGAGGAGCCCCAAAGAGGAGATACAAGGACTCTCTGAAACAATACCTCAGTTTTGGCCATATCGACTACCATCAGTGGTCCACTCTGGCCTCCAATCGGGAGATGCGGAGACACACC
>NW_009728482.1:277-47908 GCF_000703405.1 Apaloderma vittatum
AGTCTCGAGGAGAAAAGACAATGCAGAAAGAACCGTGCCTCGCCAATACCACCTATGGAGACTTCCCGCTGTGCCTTTTGCAACTGGACTTGCCTATCCCACATCGGCGTTTTTAGCCATCAGCACACTTGTAGTAAGTGTGGGTAGAGCCCTTCCCATATCTTCGTTCATGACGCCTTGCCATGATGATGATTGCTGACAGATCAAATTTAAAAGATAAACTGCATTTTGGAGCAAAAATTTCAAGTCTTGTGGAAAGCAACAAGCACTCTTACATAGCAGGAAAAAATATAGCTTACAGATAAAATTTATGATTCTCTTGGGACTTCTGTACCAAGAATGAGACCATCCACTCTTGTGGTTTGAGCTGGCTGCCTGGGCTGGTGACAAAGAACCACACGGCCGCTTGCTCACTGCCCCACCCATGGGGAATAAGGAGTGAGGTAATTCAACAAAAAGGCTCAAGGATTGAGATTAGGGTAGGGAGGGTTCATTCACCACTTATGGTGAATAGACTTGGGAAGAAAACACAAATTCAATTCACCACTGACATTTATTGACTAGAATCATAGAATTGTCAGGGTTGGAAGGGACCTTAAAGGTCATCTAGTTTCAACCCCCACCGCCATGGGCAGGGACATCTCCCCCTAGATCAGGTTGCCCAGAGCCCCTGTGGCTCTTGTCCATGTTTAGCTTGCTTGCTGCTACCCTAAAGAGTTTGACTTTGTTGTCATCTGTAACAGCCCTTCAAGCTCAATACGGAGCCATTGGCAGTGGCTTTTCATGGAGCATGCAGGCTGCTCAGAGCCCCATCCAGCCTGGCCTTAAAAACTTCCAGGGATGGGGCTTCCACCACCTCTCAGGGTTCAGAGTAGGATAGTGAGAGGAGTACATAAATACAACCCAACCTTAAATACACTTCCCCATCTCTTCCGTCTTCCTGGCTACCTCCTCTCCCTCATCGGTGCAAGGGAGGGCAGGGGGTAGGGGGTGCAGCGCATCTGGCCATTATTCATTGTCCATGGCAATCCTTCCTTCTCAGGAAATAAGGTTCCTCTCAGTCTTCCCCTGCTGCCACATGGTGTCCATCTCCTGGAAGACAGCTCTCTCCCTCCATATGAGTTCTTCCCACCAGCATGGTACTGACCTTAGAGTTGCGGGTCTCTTTGGGCACATCCTCAGCTCCTGCACAGTCTCTCTCCCCACTGACTTGGGGTTCTCCATGTGCTGCCACATCCTGGATGTTTCATCACCACCAATCTCAGTTTGCCAGCAATCATCACCTCACTCACTGTGGGGCGGGCTCCAGGGAAACATTCTGCTTCCTCACCTAAGGCATTCTTTTGCTTTGCTCTCACCTTCCGCTCCTCCAAACACAAAAACTCCCCAGCACAAAAGACAGGACACAAAGAGACAAAGAGAGCACCTGGCCCAACAGCTTTCCCCTCTTAAACACCTTGATAGCAGAGGTGCCGACTGGCCTGGCCTTGACCAGAGATGCTTCTGACTTTTACCTGGGGCTGGGGGAGGCTCTAGAAGTTTCGAAAGGAGCAACCCCCACAGCCCTCCCCCTACTACTGAAAAACTTCACCAGACTCAAACCCATGACATCCACTAAGTACAATTAAAGCCAAGATTTGATATCCAATATTTTTATTTCTAATATTTTTCTTTACTCAGCCGGTTTTTCAGACTTATCAGAGCATATTGAATTGTGCCAACTATGCATGTTTAGTAACAAGATGACCTTCTAGCAATTCATAATGAATTTAAGGGCAGTTGTAATAAGAATATCAAAGGGAGTTTAAAAGTCATGTTTATAGTCTTTTGGTAAGGCCACAGACTTCATTATCATAATGCTATAGCACAGATCCAAATCAATTTTAGTTATGCTTCTAATGTAATCTCAGGCTTGCAACCAGCCACTTTAATTATTTTTCCTGCAGTAATCTCATGTAAAATTTCTAATTTTTTTCATGCTAGCCTCTTCCCTTTCAACCAAAACAGATACTTCTGCAAGTGGCAGATAGCCAGGGAGCTTACTGAAGAGCCACCATGTTTCCTCTGGAATTACAGCATGTCTGCTCGAGGCAGGGCTGGGGATGACATTCAGTTGCTGTACAAACTCCATGATAAATTCTGCTTGTAATAAACTCTGCCATGATAAATGTCTCCTGCTTTTGGGCAGGAGGGATTTTTTTATTATTTGCTTTAGGTTTTTTAATGGTTAGCTACTAAACCTATGGAAAATAACCCACTTCATTAATATGTGTCCTTCCCTTAAAATTTTAATTTTCTTAGCAAAATTATAAATCACATGGGCTAAAAGACATTCTTAACATGGGCCTTAGTCCCAGTGTAGAAAAGCTTTGCATTTCAAACATGGCAGAGGGAACAAGCTCTCCTCTGGAGTACCTTTAACCAGCTGATAAAGAGGGGAAAAAAAAGAACACTCACGCTTTAGATGGGGCTACGTTGATAGTTAATTTCAAAAGCATTCTGAGTTAATCACTCTTTCATAGTTTGATGTCAGAAGATGCATCTAGTGTTTGCTCTCAACAGAGCTAAGAATTCAAACATTCTAGGAGATGTTGAGCAACACTCAGACTGGAGCACTGTATATAGGATAATTCAACTTTGAATTGTCATTATTTATTTTTAAGAAATATGCTTACACAGTGATTTGCTATTGCTTTTGAAATCTACTGAAAAATGGCAGTTTGACAGAAACAGACATAAAGCAGCTCCCCTTTCTAAAGATGATGCAGCATTACCAAAACGTGCAGGAACAATTAGAGCTGAAACATGGACCATGTTACAAACATTTTACATTACGGCATTAGGGTAGTGGCACCACATACATGCAAGTTTGTACGCAAACAAATATAAACTTTTCCTTTGCCTAAGGCTTTGTTTCAGTTCACTGAACAAAGCAGTACAAAGTAATTGCAGTCTTTTTCTTGGAAATTGTTTCAGACCCTCCTTGGAGGTTTCTGCTTCAGAGGCGTCCCAAATTATAACAAAAGAAAGTGGGCTATTTGCCCAAAGTTTGAGACAATGATATTTAACTGCACAAATGGGCTCTTCCCAAGTGTCTTTTCATATCAGAGAAGGGCAGCCAGGTTTGTTTGACATACTATATTCAGAAATTACCTTCTTCCTCCAGATTCTGGAGAAAAGACAGCTGGAGTCTGTCCTGAACAAGCCTTATAAGTTACCATTGAGGCAATTTCATCTCACAGTTAATAATGTCTTAAGCTGAAAAAACAGAGAGAGCAGTCCGAAACTTCACAAGCCACATATCTATTCTTCCCTCTTCTACTGTCACCTCTGCTCTACTTTCACCTGTGCTGAAAAGAACAAAGTCTAAATAAAGACAAACTTAATTCAGGACTGTTTTCCCTCAAATTCTTAGAGATCCATTGATATTCCCACAGATGGAATTCTTTATGGAAATTATTGTCCATGAAGAATTTTATCTCAGTGAGCTGCGTGAAGTATTCCTCCCAATATTTTAAATGACATAGCATAAAATAAAATATGTTTGTCTCCTCGTTCCTTCTATCCATTATTTCCTCATGACACATTAATAGACTGAAAATGAGAAGAGTTCTGAATATATTCTATGCCATGGGATCATGTTCATCATTCTTGCTTGATTTTAATAGAGTGTGAGACTAATATCAAAACTCTAATACTTAGATAAAAAAAGATCAAGCTGATATACCTTTTATCCTTATAGCTACAGAACATTATTACTTTAAATGTTAACATTAAGAGCTTCCATCTCAGGAGTCATAAGTAAATGCAAAGTTATGGCACCAAAAAAATCATGCACGTGCTGAACTGCCAGTCCTGCAAACAGTAGGATGTGATCAGCCTTCCTGGCAATGATGTTATTTCTTGGCATCAAGCAGGGTTCCAGGTAAGAGAATTCTGAATTTAGCTGAAGACATATGCAGAGCCCTATCAGCCTCTTAGTGGAAATGCTGCCAGGCTTGCATTTTTTCAGTCTGATTAACCAAGGATAATTTAATAAGCATTGTAAGGCTTAGCTGAAAGCATGTGAGAAGATGAGTATGTGTGCAATATTGACTTGAATCAAACAGGACTGCCACATGGACACCTGCTATTAAAGTCACACATCATTTTATCACAATATCTCTAAATCAACAACTTTAACAGCTGTTGAGATTACAGATTTTACTTCTAAAGGTCTTTGTTGACAAAATGCTGATTAAATAACTGAAATGGTTGTAGAATTTTTATTTAGAACTTTCATGCAAAATGTTTCTTGAGACAAATCTGTTCATGGTCGTAAGTTTAACGGAGTCTCAAAATCTACTGGCTTCCATTAGGATGACGTCTGACTTGTAAAACGTACTTTCACTCATTCTTCCAAGATTTAAAAGTGTTCCTTGTAAGTTTTGATTCCTTCTCAAAAATCTTCTTATTTAAGACTGAATAGCTTTCCTCTTCCCCCCCTTTATTATTTTAGCTTACTGCATAATTTCAAGGGAGTTCCATACTAACTTTGTGATTCAGCATATGCCTCTGTACAGTCAATTGAGTGACTGCCTGCTTTAGAAAGTATGGACATGTGCTTCATTAATGATTTGTGATGATTCGCAGAATAAAAATCCAGTCAAAACACAGTTCTAGAAAATAAGCCAGCTGCAATATTTCTGGCATCTTACTTATTACGCCTTCTACTCAAGGTAGTTAAATCAAACTACTGCAAAATAAAGTCATGCCATGGGAAAACAGAGTTAAAGCTCTAAGCTTGAAAAGAATACATCATTTCTAGCTTCTCTAATTCTGTGGCTCATGGTCATTAACAGCTGTTTTACAAAAAATGTAATTTTAGATGGTACAGAATCATAAAAAATTAAAAATCATGTCATGAATTAAAAATAGAAGACTAAGCACATGTGCCAGAAGAGAATAATAGGTGTTATCAGTAAAATGAAGATGGAAAAAGGGTCATCAAACTGGGTAATTACTTGACTAAGTTAATCATTCTTATGTTATGATTAAGTGCGTCTGGTCTATGGAAAATTTCAGACACGAATTTTTCCATCTGTCACAGCGAGGAGTCTAGGACACTTTTCTCTTCCAGAGTATCAAATATGATGTCCTAATATGGGTTCAGGAGTGTCACAGGTAGCTCTGTCACAGTAGCTCTCTCATGATCGCATGAACCAGAGTTTTAGCTCAAACAGAAATCTTTGCCTCCTCTGAGCTACTTTACATATCTCCATTACACATTATTGCAAGTATTTGCAGAGGTGCTGTAAATCTTTTGTAAAAATCTAAGGTATGTTTTAATAGTTTGAAAGGTGTTTACATTTTCATGACCTGAAAGAATAATTTTTACCGGATGTATTAAGAGACTTAAGAGAAGCGTTGTCTTACATAAAACAATCCTTCTACAAATAAATTCAGGCCTAGACCCTTCCAAATGGTAGTCAGCCATTCATCTTGTCTACTGACTAGTTCATTCCTTTTCTGTAATGCATTTGGGTTTGGTTTGGATTTTGATTGTTTTATATTTTGTCTCTCTACATTACATATCATTTTCTCTTTCCGTAATGAGTACTTATTCCTTCTTTAAAGGATGCTGGGTACCACTGGTGATCAAGTTTTAATTGCATCATGTAGCATTGAAAACATTTCAACAACATAATTACTCCTAATTGAAGCTGTTTCTGCCATTTATCTTAGCTTGAAGTATTTTTATTAGAAGAGTGCCACGTTGTGGTTCTTTTCTTCTCTGCCCAACACTGCCAACGTGCTGGGCTAAAGCACCACTGACAGATCTCCTTATGTGTTGCTGTGCAGCCTCAGCTGTGATGTTGCTTCAACGTACCACGGAAGACGGTCATAGAAATCTGTCCCCGACTGCTTTCCGTAATCACGAGGAGATGGCATGAAGCCTTCTTGGGGAGACGAGAGGTGAAGAAGCTGCAGAGGCAGATCTAGGGGCACAAGTGTTTCTAAATGCACAAAGTGTTTCTAAATGCAAAAGTAAAGACTGATACCTCTGGTGGCCGACTTGTGGAACTCAGCAGGCAGAAGAGGTACAGCCCAAAGTTACGGTAAAAATTCTCACCCAGTGCATATTCGAGTTTGGTACAAATTAAAAAAAAACACCAAAAAAGCTGGGCTAACCTAAGTTGGGTAGTGATTTAATAAGGGTCAGTTCTGAGTTATCTTAAGCCTTAATAGGAAAGGAAGATATTTAACAGACCAAAGGATTGGATTAAAATTTTTCCGCTCCATGGCATTGCTTTTTATCAGAGCTGACTCACAACTCATTTTTATAGTTCTGTAACAATGGCTAGACATATACAAATAAGATTTTTTGGTTGCTTTGGATCTGCTTAACAGAGTAAATAATAGGGTCAATATTTTCCATCTCCGCAATTTCTACTTGACTAGGATAAAAAAAGAATCTACACTTTATGAAGCCATGCGTTGAAAGCACTAGATTAGCAGTTAAAGAGCACAGCACAATGAATTAAAGGTTGACTGGGATTCCAAATTGTATTCCATGTTTTATTAGATATTTAAAAACTAATTATATCTAAAACCTAACTGATGGCAGAGGAGGACTAGGAATGTTTATAAACTGCTGTAATTGAATTATCACCAACGAGATGAGAAAAATCACTCTGCGGTACCAATGTGCTATCAAACATGTGAAATCTAAACATTTTTGGAATTCAGAGCCTTTCATTTTGGAAGCCTGGTAATTCACCTCTCAGCACTAGACACCACTACTGAATGATGAAGACTACAACAGATGTTGAAGAGTACTGCAGTGTGGCATCCCGGTTATTGCGCAGAGGCCACTTCCAGACACTTGGGCTACTTGCTAAACTCCACCATATTTTCCCAGGCCTTATTTAATAGCCTGGTGTTTAAATGTTCAGTGATTTATTGGAGTGCTAAAACTTAAATTTCTTTGACAAAACACTACTGGTTTTAGCACTTTCATTGACTCCCAGTATCTGAGAATATTCGTGACACAAGTATAATAAGGTCATATCTATCCTCTTTTAACAAAAATACCTTGTTTATTTATTTATCTTCATAACAATTGACACATTTTTCATCAATATCTTCCCTTCTTCAAATTCCTTCAGTAGTGACTATCTTCTCCTCTATTTTAATTTTTTTTTTAATATGTCACTGCACTTGCAAATTTCAGTTACGAGTACTCCCTACAATACATTTTTATTGGCTAGATGCATTACTACTTTACATGCTTTCAACAGGTCAGGTCTGGACTGTAGAATTTCCCACTGCTGCTTCATTTCAAAGAATATTCCAGACTTTCCTTCCTTTCCTTATATACCTGTCATACACTTTGGTAAAGTATCTGCATTTTTATTTGGTTTATTCTTAAATTTTCCCAAGAGATCCTCTTAAGTTCAAAGCGTACCACATTACTTAGCAACACAAAACTCAATACAAAATTGAAAAGTCTACTATATGCATTTCACATTGCAGAGACTGAAGTTAAGAACAAGCCTAACCTTTGGCAAGATCTGGACTTTTTTTCAGCATTAGTCTCAATAAAATCAGCTAAGGAAGGCTGATTAACCTTGTGTTCAAACTGAAAAGGACTTCATTTTGTGAATACTCAGAAGGGTTATTTCTGAAGACAAAATATACTGCAACAGACAGAAGAAGAAACAAGTTCAAGGAAAGCAAAGAAGATTGTAACTGCCTTCCAACACCTGAAGGGAACCTACAGGAAGGCTGGAGAGGGACTTTTTACAAGAGTGTCCAGCGATAGGACAAGGGGACATGGATTTAAATTGAAGGAGAATAGATTTGGATTGGCTCTTAGGAAGAAATCCTTCAGTACGAGGGTGTCAAGACTCTAGAATAAATTGTCCAGAGAAGTTGTGGATGTCCCCTCCTTGAGGTGTTCAAGGTCAGGTTGGATGAGGCCTTGAGCAACCTGGTCTAGTTGAGAAGCATCCCTGCCCACAGCAGGGGATTTGGATTAGATGATCTCTGAGATCTCTTCCAACCTAAGAAATTCTATGATTCTATCATTCTATGATGATTATTTTACACTTCATTCCCCTCTGAACTTGGAGACACATAATCTCTAATTTTCCTGAAAGATATGCATAGTGAAACACAATAAATTTCTTCTTAAATTCCTTTACAACCTAGGCAATTTTCCCCATAATATTGACAAAGACACACACACATGCACACTAAAACTAAAATCTGTTGCAAAAGAGTGATGTGGGTTCCTGATATTCACCCTGATTCATAACTATGGACAATCAATTTGCTTTGAGAAAGCAACTCAGGAAAAACAAAATCATTTCAGTACTCATGTAACTATAAAAAAGGACACCACAGTCAGCTGAAAGTTTTTGTTAAAGACACTGCTGGCCAATCCATGTGTTTCAGAATCTGAAATTCTGATTTCTCAGACATCTTCATGATGACTTCAGGGTTTTCTCCTCCAACAAACCAACAAACCTACCCCAGTCTGATCCAGCTTTGCAGAAAGCTGCTTCAGCTTTCAACTCATGTCCTTACTTTGGTGTTTGCTATTTAGACAACACCTAACATCATGCTCTTTTGTGAAAACACCCACCATCAGTTGGATACCGTTTCTCAACTTTTGCTGAGGGGCTGATACAATAAAAAACAAACCGCTGAAAGCTCTGTTCCCCTACATGTAAGTTTAGACAAACAAGGGACCAGATAACGTTTTCAATTTGAAATTTCACCTGAAGCTTCCTAAGCGTTGCTTCAAACTGTACTTTTGCAAATTTCTCATAAGCAATATGGAAAAATTGTTTTTCAATTTGCCCTTCTCCACTTGATCAATTTATTAGAACGTTATGTATTTCTGTTTTGTGATTTTTTTATATATTTAATCGCTTAGGCTGTTTCAGTTCTTCTATGTTTGCTATAGATTTTTCTTTTAAAATTGTCAGTTTTTCTGCAATATAAATTTGCTTAAACTCATTTTAGCATGGTGTTGGGTTCACTTTTCCCCATTACTGCATATATTGTAAATAGGAAGAAAATGCTTTTTTACTGCAGGCAATGTGTAAAGTCTTCCTGTTTGCATTTTGAACAGCATCATCTGAGGAAACCAGAAGTATATTAATATTGCACCAACCAAAACGTGGCATGAAATTTCACCACTTTTGAACTTCTACATGTTTAGCTCAATTAAAACTTTCACTAAGTTAATCTAATAAATAAGCCACAACTGGATTGCAGCATGCAACACTTGAAAACTCTGAAAATGGAAGAAGCTGTATGAAAACTGCAAACCAGGTCTCCTCCAGCCCAGCTGCAATCTCACACCCAGCTGGGTTTGCCCAGTCTCTCCTGCTAAGTGTTCTGGTGGTTGTATTCAAAGTTTGAATATAGTTGAACTGTCTATATTTTTCTCTTTCCTGTCTCATGTCACCCTGTGGCAAGGTGTCACTTACTCTTCCTCATAAACACTTGGGTGTACAAGATTTTTCTAAGCCTATATGGCATAAGAGTATCTTTGGTCATTTATTGTTGTATTTAGTAAATAAAGCAAATTTCTGCACCGAAGCTGTATGCTCAACATGAGAGACTCAGTACCCTGGTTGAGTTAGGTAAGCTTATAATTCAGAAAAATTGAACATAAGTATAAGAAATGTAAATGTACTTCAGAGAAGCAGGAAGCCTCCCAGGTAGAGTGTCACTTTCAGTGCAGTATGATCCACAAGATAATTTTAGAAAGATAAAGAAAGTAGTAAAGTTTCCCTAACTCCACACTAGGAGGAAGTGGATATGCAAGAAAGTAGCCAGAGAAGAAATTTATAAAAATGGCAGTGCTAGCACTTGTTTTACTAAGAGGCAAAACACTTTTAGCTGGATTAGATCAATTATCTTTCCCCTTCCGGGTTATCTTGCTAACCAGGGGGCCGGTTAGCTCAGTGGTTTGAGCGCGGTGCTGACAGTGACCAACACCGAGGTCGCGGGTTCGTTTCCCGCTCGGTGCCCATGTGTTGCCTGGTCTAGTCGAGAGGTGGCACCCTTGCCCATAACAGGGAGGTTGGACTAGATGATCTCTAAGGTTCCTTCCAGCCTAGGCCATTCTATGATTCTATGATTTTGTTTATACTCACCAAAGCCTCCTATATTCTCTTCACATTTCTAAAGCAGAAGATCTTTGAAGAGGAGAAAACACATCTACAACCACCCTTTCAACATTCATGTTCCTGCTGGGTTCCCCATAGACGGGACACTGATGCAGTTCATCTCCTCAGACACTGACTTTCCCCTTCATGATGGATGGTCACTTAGGAATGACTATTAATTTCATATACTTTCCAGCCCAGTCAGTATAATTGCTTCTTTTGTACATACACTGTAAGTGCTGCGTTACTTCTCTCAAAAGAGAAAAATGACCCATAGGAAATTCCTGCATTTAGGAAACGGAGCTCTCCAACATCCTCTGTCTTTTTCACCACTTCATCCTGCCAGGCAGCTGTGTTGTGGCTCTGAAAAGAGGAAAACTCTGGGATCCAGCAGTTAATTCTGCCTTGATGTTCGTTGAGTGTGGACAATTTCTTTGCCTGTAAAGAGAGAGAGATTCCAGGAAGAGCTTAGTTTTGCACAGCAACAAAGACCATGAAATAGATCACACTTTTACAAATAATTTCCATAAAATCTAATTATAGATACAAGCAAATAAGGCTTATATATGTCACCAAAAAAGCACTAAAGGCAAGCTAACAAATAGTCCAACAACAACAAAAACAACGTAGTAAGGAAAAGGCAAGTTACATACCATTGGATACAGGCTAACCCGCAGAACATGCAGACACCAGCCTGTGCCTACATGTGTTAGTGTCACAGACATAATTTGACCATGTTTTTTGGATATTGAAGGACAAATAATTCACATGTGTATAAATGTATGTATGTGTTGTGCACATATACATCAACTACCCATATATACACTTTGCATAAACGAAGTCAGAATAATTTAGGTGGGAAGGAGGCATCTGAGGTCCTGGGCCCTTCAAACACTGCTCAAAACACAGATTAGTTTGTTCAAGGCCTTGTCTAGTGGAGATACACACAGTAGAGCTTATCTGCAAAACTCACAGCCAACCATTCACTGAAGATGTATGCTTTTTTCACCCAGAAGTTGTTTTTTTTCTTTCCTATTACGGAGAAATAAATTGTATGTGATCCTGATCAATAGGATAATGACGACTTCTGTAGAAGGCAAATGAACAGATTTTGCATCAGAAACCTTAAGCATTGGAGTTTATCCCCTAGAACATTAACATGATAAATAGAAATATAACTTGAGTCTAGTGTGGTTTGTATTTCTGCCTACTCTTGTTTCCACAGGTGGTGAATAAACCTCATAGCTGGATAAGGAAGGACAGCAATGAAAATGAGGGAAAAGATGTAGATACTAGACAGGAAATTATGAACAGACAAAACCTATTTTTTCAGATCTTAAAAATTTGTTTGAATTTTGACACAAATCTATCAGTTAAGACAAGGCATGATTTTATTTCATTTTCTTACCAAGTATATTGATCCTGCATATATCCTTGAATAGGCAGGATGTAAACACTAAAATAACTGGTTCAAGATGCATGAATTCTATAGATTGCAGGAGGCTTTAATATACTGATTTAATTAGGCACTATTGAACCATATTTAGAAGATAAGTGAAAACCTCTAAAGACTTATTTATTGACACCATATGGCAGTTCTTAGAAGTGATGTTCAAATTATGTATAATGAGCCACATAAAAAAGAGCATGCACCATAAAAAGGACTCCCAATCAAAAATGATGCTATTGTTGAAATATTTAAGTTCTAATATGTAATTTTAGAATATCTTTCAGAGAGGAGGCACCCTAAAGCTAACTGACAATATTGGGATAGTGTTTGTATCACATGATGTAGCTGCAAAAAGCAGTTTTGTGATGCATTAAAAAGCAATGGTAGGAATAGACAGAAGATTAGTCTGGGAGACATGAGAATCTGTAAGAGAATGGCAAGTCAGAAAAATATGCTGTTCATGTTTTCAGTAGAGTAAATGCATCACTCACTTTAAAAGTATATGCTTAAAAATCAACCTGCAATTACCTATTTTGATACATGATACCTGACTACAAATTTCATGAAGTAAACACATTGCTTAGTGTATGCCTCGTGATTCCTACAACACCATTGAGATGTTCCTCTGGTGTGAATTTGGTTTCATTTTTGCTGAATTTTTCTAATGCGTTTCTCACAAAATAGTAATAGCTCAAAATATCTATAGAAATAATTGAACCAAAAGTATGTGTTACATACCAGGAAAAAATCCAACCCCCTAAAACAAGATTTCAAACTCAAGCTCTCAAAAGTAGAAAAAGTAAAATTATAGCTTCAGCCTGGGGTCCCTGCACTGATGGTGATATCTCACTGGCTGACATTCTGTTCTTCCTGAACTATTCAGAGGAGTCCAGGGGAAATATTTTTTCCTCAGCTAATTTTTCCACAGAACCTGTACCTTTTTAAGTAGCTCATTCTTCACCTGTCTACCTTTGACACAAGCAATTTCCTCTTTGCTGCCTGGGTACCAGCTGGAAAAGCACTGACAGTCCAGGCCACAGACTCCCTAATCTGAGTGCATAATTTTTATGATACAGGGGCTGCTGTGGCAGAACTCATTAAAGAATCCCTGTCCCTGCACCTCTGGATGGCTGGAGGGAGAGCAATACCTCCTCACCTTTGCTAACAAATATCATGGCAGTTGTGGCATCACATTGTGAACGGCATTTGTGTCCACAGCTTGTTTGTCAGGAATTGCCTTATTGCTTGCTATTAAAAATTAATACACAGTTTTGTGATATAGGTGTAGTGATTCCCAACAAACAAGCTTAATTATAAGGAAAGGTCTGCTCAGCTCTTGCAGTCTTGGGCCAAAGATGATCACTCTGCAGGAAGTGGTGGATGTGGACAGCCCATTTTCCAACAAAAGCTGGGATGGACTCGAGCAAGTGGACTCTGATAAATTGAGCTGCTACTCTACTGAGCATGCAGCTACTTCCAGGTGAATTTTCATCACAATAGCACACCCATATCCCTGACACAAGGGCCATTCTTTTCCATTCCCTACAGCAATCCAACCCCTCCAAAGCAAAGTGTGTTCCATCTCTCCAATGAACAAGAGCAATACATGCGTTTAACAATAGCTTAGCCCTTCTCCATTTCCTCAGTCTCATAAACAACTAAACCAGTTTTGCTGAAAATATCAGTTCTTGGTGCGTGGGCATTTTCAGTCTGAATAGTTTAAATGAAGCAGAATTACAATGAAGTAGAAACAGGATTTTGAAAGAGAAAATGGCAAGTAAGTTTTAATGAAGCTAAAGTTTTCTGGGCCTTTTGTAATATGAAATAGTTAAAAAAGACAAAAAAAAGTAAAAAACCCCAAACCTGAAAATCACAGAAGAAGCAGGGCTAAGATTGCAAATGGGGAAGAGAGAAGTTGGAGGGCAGAACACTATGAGAGGTAATTAAGGTGACCTGGCCTGCATTCACACGAGCTGGATGAAGGTGCGACCAGCAAGCCAAGTATTGGATCATAAAATATCTTGCAAAATTTGTTGAGTTAAAATGTTTATACTTGGATCTTAGAATATAGACATGAGAAGGTTCACCAAATCAAGTCATGCTAAAAAATTGTTATGCAAGATAGAGTTTCTTGTGCTCCAGTTATCCCATTTGCCTGACATTTCTCACGTTTCTGAAAATACTTAGAGCTCTTTTCCTAACAGCAGAAATAAAATTTGACAGAAGAGTGGTTTGCATGCCAGTCTGATGCTGTGAAGGTGTCCTTTGCTGATCCTGTGAAAACACCCACAAATTTGGATAACTTTAGATCTTTGAGAAATAAAATAATAGAGTTTGTCCATGTTCACAACATTTTTATTGCACTTTAGAAGTTGAAGTCTAAAATAATTTCATCATTAGTGAAGTTGATTGACTCCATCAGTGTTCTCAGGTCTGATCAGGACATAATAAATATGCAAGAATGTCCTTAACAGAGAAATTGCGTATTTCGAACCCAGGGTACAAACAGGGGCTGTTTACACCCTGTAACAGATACTTAATCTAGGGCTGATTTTGAAAGCAGAGTTTAGTGCAAGTACTCAGCTTTTAATTCAAATTCAGAGAGTACAATGGGCAGATCAGCAGAGGGAAATAGACTGGAACAAAGATTACAGAGAGACTAAGATTCATGAGGAAGGAAGGCTAAGACTGGGAATCAAAGAGTAGAGAAGAGATCCTGGGATTTTGTTGGCAGACGACAAAACAGAGAAAGTAGAACAAGCTGCTGGTATTAGTAATCAGACCAGAATGGCATAGACTGGGTCACAAGAAAGGTGCGAGAAGGGAAGAGACAAACACTTCAAAAGAAACTATGACAGTGCAAAGGAAGTACTTGGACAGAGAAAATTGCACAGGAAGAGCGATGGAAGGGTTGAAGAAAGAAAATCAAAATGGAAACAGGAGAACGGAGGAGATGATAGATGAAAGTGACAGGATGAGAATTCAGGGAGGAGAATTTGACAGGAATTCCATAGTCCTGGCAGTCCATGTGGAAACAAAGCAAAGGGCAGTGAGATAGACAAGGATCTGGCTGAAGAGATGGGGGAAAAATAGACTATGGCACCACATCCTAAAAGCCTAGTTCGTAAATAACCTGAACAAGGTGGAAAGATCAAGATACATAGGAAATCTTAATTAATTCTGGCATTTTCTGACTTCATAATTTTAAAGCCACCTTTTAACACTGTTTCCAGGTGTGCTTGTAAGAATATTAAGTAACAACAACAAAAAATGATTAACTAGTTTGTGTGTTTCAGTCCTTTCCAAGGAACATGAGAAAAATACTAAAACTTAAGCTATATACACACAATACACTTTTCTTTTAATCCTATGCTGCTGCTTTTTATGTGCCATTTTTACACATAATTGTTTATTCCAATAGATATGCTACACATCATTTCTGTATATAGTAAATCAAATGACTGAATGGTTTTCTTTCACTACAAGCTGAATCTCAAATAC
Organism: Apaloderma vittatum; assembly: GCF_000703405.1. Classification (NCBI taxonomy): domain Eukaryota; kingdom Metazoa; phylum Chordata; class Aves; order Trogoniformes; family Trogonidae; genus Apaloderma; species Apaloderma vittatum. The sequence goes on from NW_009728482.1 coordinate 15,395, forward strand.
ACTTTCCCCCTTGCCATAGTCCATCACAGACTTAAAAAACTTAAATGAAAAAAGGATTTCTTTCATGAACATACATAACATGATGGGTTGCCAACATAATAAATCATCTCTCTTTATATACCTCACATATTTGTCACAAATAACTTTTTTTCCTCTATTTTTCTGCTGCCAGTAGATTTGTTTTCGTCTTACTTAGAATCTTTTGGATGTCCTCCAACAATTTGGGATCCCTTAGGGTATCTGGTACAGATTGATTTATTATAATAAATATTATGCAGTTTATGCCTCTGAATAGCTCATGCTGTAGCAGTGTGTTGGCTCAGCAAATGATTAATAACGAAATGGGTTCTACTGTAAACTTATTGCCTACATACATGCAGCTATTGGAATGGTATAGCATTATGAGTTCTTATGGCGAACCAGGGGGCAAAAAACATTCTTCTTTTCTATTTCTATAGCTACCCCCACAGATAACACTGGATGCTGAAAGTAAACTGAAAAAACTTTGCAGAAATCTAAAGATGAACCAGAAGGCAGAGAACAGAGCACTGAATAGACAAACATTTTCAGTTTCAAATTACTAATAATTTTCACCCGCTTTTAACACAACATTTCCCATTCCTTCATTCATTTTCCAAAAAGGTTTTTACCTGAAGCATTTCAGATGATTCCTCTATTTGGCAGTCATTCCTTCTAATCTTATAAAACCAAGTGAAAGTTTTTCTTACCATAGGTATTTTTGCTTTATAGGTGATTTCTTTAAAAATACATACAAATTCTAAATTGCCTTCCTACATTGTATAGATAATAGATACAAATTAATGATCTGCAATATGGAAGTGATGTACAAACATATAGCTAAAAGGAGTCACAAAATATTTACGTAACTTTCTCCAAAATATTGCCTTTTCAATTGTATTGATTTAAACCTTAATGATTACTCTTCCTTTGCAGAAGATACTTCAGAGCAGAATTTTCTGCACTGAGGTGTAAAGAAAAGGCACTTCAGACATACCCTGAGGAACTAGCTCAGCTCTTTTCAAAGCTTGGCTATTAGTATTCCAGTTTGCTGTTAGGTCCAATAAGCCTAAGAAATGGGTGGGGTAAAAAAAAAGTTCCTTTAATCCACAGCTGAAGTCTATTTATCCAGTACTAAGAACATGCCCCATGAGCCACATATCTGCAATAATCATAGACAGTCACTGCCCTGAAAAGTCTAAAGAGGAAAAGAGGAAAAGAAAGTGGGCAAAGATAACAGGTACAAGTAACTGACCAAGTGTAAGTGAACATGTTTTTATCACATAGTTTTTCAAAGGATTGCTGTCTCTAGCCCACAAAATATGGCTAGGCATGTTACAGAAGAAAAGGGTAGTATAGACAGTCTAGGAGCATCCTTTTGCGCAGAGACTACTAAAACCATCTCCATCTGCTAGGAGAGGTAGTAAAAAAGTAAAGGCCTAGAAAAATTTCATGTGCTGATTTTCTACGGAAATGTAAGATGCAGTGCCCTTATTCCAGAAAATAGATCTAGTCACTTCTTTGGGTTTACTTGTACAGGAGAAAACAGCAATAGGTCAGGCGGCCTCAGGTAGGACCTGAAGAACAATCCAGTGATGTGGGAAACACTCATTTGACAAAGATTACCTTGGATTCTCAGGATCACCCTGATTCAATGTTTCTCCACACTCAGTAAAGCAGAGATACAGAGAAAAACTCCCTGAACAGAGTCGCTGAAGCTAGATGCATGAAGTTAAGCAGCAAGAACATACCCCCTACATATAGCTTTATTTTTACAACTAAAAACTTGCTAATAAATGGCTGTTGTATTCTATATGGAGCTATTGAAATGTGCAAATATTTTTCTTTTTGGCACATCACACTGAGTCTGATATCTACAATCTTTATTCTAAACCACTCACTGTTGGCAAATATTTCTTACAGGAATTTAATCTCAGTAAAACTTTCTGATTTCTAGAAAATCAACGGTGACTTCTCTGCAGAAAACCTTATAAAAATTCATAAAGGGGGACTGGTCTACTGGTTGCACAGGAGAGTACATCTCTGCTTTTTCAGGGGATCCAAGGAAAGTCTCAGGTTCAGCATGATGTGCCAAGAAGAAAGAAATTTGCACATTTCAATACTCTTCACAGAATACAACAGCTATTTATTAACAAATTTTTATTTTTCAGGAGGAGTGTGTGTACACATGCACACACAAATCATATGTACACATGCACATACATAGATATGCATTACCATTGAATATACATATAGACAGATAGGCAGAGAATACGATTGTACATTTTATAAAACACTAGTTCTACCAGCAACAAAACTGTTCTCTGAGCTAAGACTTGATGTCCATAGTTTCAAACTAGAAATGCTCCTTTCACTTCCTCCATGAAAAATGATGAATCTGACTATTTCAAGGTAGATCTACATATGTTTCAGCTACTTGGTATTTCCTTCAACACAAAAGGTTTTGCCAGTGACCTGAATGTCTTTGATTAGTTTGCATCTACAGGCTTTCACCTAAAGGAAATCACTGCTACCAACTTACATGGCATGTGCTTTAAGGTAAGATGAAATTACTCAATATTAAGCAAGAAGGTAGAGAAAATACTTTTTGCTCCACTTAAGCATTAGGTCCACTATAATGTCTCGCAAAGTACTAAATTGCACCATACTTCCTTCTCCTCTCATCCAAAATACATTTTTTAAAGGCTGTGAATTTTAGAAGGTTCAGCTCTTTGAAGAGCAATAATGTATAATCAAGTTTGAATCTTAAACCCCAGTACCTGCCATCACTGTGCAAGTTTGTTAAATTGGTCCACTTTGATTTTAAACCGAAACTTTGTGAATCCTAATGTTATACTATATATTAATAGTTAGTGCTGGGAACATTGCCAAAAGCCATACGCATTCTCCATTGGTACTTCTTCGAAGCTATTGTCTTCCTCTTCAGAACCTCATCGTCATTAATTTTGAGTAATCCCTTGTGCTATGGCAGTGGTGAAAACTTCAAAAGCAGTATCAAAGGAGAGTTTGGAAGAACAGATTAAGTATGAGGGCTGCCTCAGCAGCCTGGCTAGATGCTAGACCAATGCCTTGGTCAGATCCTGGCAAACCAGCACTGCCAAAATTGAGCTTTAAGGATGCAATAAAGTGTCACTACATGCAATGTCCCTGGTATAATCATGATGGCTTTTTACATGGCATCCTCCTACGTGGTCAGTGGAGACAGAACCATTTGTTAAAGGATGGGTCCTGAGAGTCAAACTTTCTCTCCCCACACTTCATGATCACACATGATCTCTTGCAGGAGATACAAACTGGCTGTTCACCCGTACGCAATCCCCGCTGCTCTCTCCTGCCACACAATTACACGCGTTTGTGTAAGAAACCCCTGCAACCCACCAAACATGTGGTCTAAATTTGGCCAAGTTCTGCACGCTTAACAAAGGAGTTTTCCTGTTAATTATTATTATTGATAAGGAACTTCTTGCTTCTCTAAGTGCTTTTTCACAGTAGTAGCTTTAGCCATAAAAACATAAATACATAAAATGATGTGTCTGATCAAACTCAGTATTCTGTACCCATAGCACAAAGCTCTCTACTTATTTCTTGTTAAAGGATACCATAAGTAAGTTCACCAACTAGGAATGCATGGAACACATCCAAATCAGTATGAATTTATTGACAAGATACTGGATTCAGGGGAGCCTTAGAGGTCATTTTCTTTCTTCATGCCATAAAATAACTATATATTTAGCTTTGTAGAAAAGTATTTCTATGTTTCTCAGACAGATTTCCCCAAAGCAAGGACTGTATTATAATATCTTTAATGCATTGCATCAGCAAGTTCTAATTCTTTCTACAACAGAGGATAAGTAAAACATATTTATCAGGTCACTACTAAAGTGGAGCACTCAGTTGATACATTTTTCATCTGCTAACTCTGAAGCAGTGAAAAGTAGGTTTCCATTTATTTCTATTTATTTCCATTTATTATTAAGACACAGCATCAAGTCATATAATGCAGTGAACTGAGTTCAAGAAAAACACAGTATATAAATTTTGTGCACAGTAAACACATGGACTTGCCTGTCCAGGAGGACTCAGAATAGCACTGAGTTGGTAACTACTTTGAACCATCCTAATGCAGGAGATACTAAAGGAAACCAGCAAGAGAAATACATCACTTTTAATATAACCTGCTCAAGTAAACAAATGTTCTCAAACATCAGTGGTATCTGGTAGGCAGGTAGACAAAAAGTGCTGGGGGATAGGAAAGGAAGAGCATATTTCGCTCTTCACTCTATAAACTCCAAATGACTCTTTCTCTCAGCTTTTCAAAAGTAACTTACATGCATTGGATCCACTCAGTGAGTTTCACCTGAATTAGACTTCACTTCAGAAGTCTAAAGGAATGGCCTAAATAACTTCCGAAGTCTGGCACTAAGTAACTTCAGCACTTTTCAGATTGTTTGAGAACGAACAACTGAAATATTCCACAAACAGGAGAGAAGCAGGCACATGTGCTACTTCATTTCAAGAGACAAAGCAGAGGATGCAAAAGGAAGTAGCAACTCTTGTCACAGTCCATGCTGTTGTTTTTATTCTTGTGTCAGTTTAAGCACAAGCATTTAAGTTTTTCAAAGCTAAATAAACAGCTTAGCTCTCTTATTCTCCTTAGTTCTGAGTGACACTGTATGACTAAATGTCTCAATCAGCTTTGGGAAACCTCATTCACCTGTAATTTCAAATCTGACAGTGATTTTACTCTGGATCCATAATATTAAAACACAATCAGAACATGATCTTCCCACTAAGTTTTTGTTTATAGAGTATTGTACCCTGGCTGAGAATAACCTGATGTTCTCTGACAGGACAATCTGATCTTTTATATACTTATATTTTTCATAGTTTCCATGATTTGGGAGTTTCCTTCATGAGGCTGCAGACAAAGATATTAAATAGCGTCAAATAAACAATAGATTTTTACCAGTCAGTACTTCAATGGCTTTTTTTTAAAAAAAAAGGGATTTTTTTTTAAGATCCTGTTTGATTTATTTATTCCTTGCAGTTATAGGCAGTTATAACAAATTGTGGATCGTCTTCATCATTCTTACCATTGCATATAGAATATGCTCCCATTGAGGCAAAAAGGAGTCTGCCACTTATTTCAATCAAATCATGCTCAGGCATAAACCCAGCAGTGAAATTTAGTATTGAAAATATGTATTGACACTTCAGACTCATCATTTTATCCTGAACGGTGCTACTACTAATCATCACTTGTGTGTCTGAAGGAGCTTGTAAAAGCCAGACTTTAAAAACAAGAACAAAGTTGCCTGCTCTTAGAACTAGTCCTAAAAATTTTGCCTAAAACTTCTGTCACCATAATTTTGAGTATCATATAATCCAACCTCCAAACTAGGCACCATTCTGACATGATTCTGCTTGCAGCTTCTCCTCAGAGGGAGCGTATCAGAAATACCAAAACTGCTTTTATATTGGGTCTGAATGGGATGGAGATAACTTTCTTCGTAGCAGCATGTATGGTGCTGTGTCCTGGATCTGGGACTAAACCGGTGCTGATGACACAGCAACACTCTGGCTATTGCTGAGCAGCGCTTGCACAGCATCAAGGCTTTCTGTTTCTCACTCTGTCCCCACCACAGCAGGTAGGGTGAGGGTGGGAAAGAAATGTGAAGGGGATGCAGCAGGGACAGCTATCCCAAACTGACCAGACAAGTACGCCATACCAGATAACATCCTCAGCAATTAAAAAATAAAAATAAAAAATACAGAGGAAAGCTGACTTCAAGGGCGGTTGTCATTAGTTGAGTGGCTGTTTGTGTGATGTGATGAGTGGTTGTCTTTGCATCACTTCTGGGTTTTTTCCTTTCTTCACTTATTGAAATTTTCTCACTTTTGCTTTTCTCACATGTTTTTTCACTTTTGTTTTTTCTATTCTCTTCCCAATCCACACTGTGTGGGATGAGGGGGAGCAAGTGAGTAGCTGCATAGGTGCTTTAGCTGCTGGCTGGTTTCAAGCCCTGTAGACCATCTGCCTATCCACCTTTATCTGAGAAGGCACAGGTCTTAACTTCTTTAGTAAAATACAGTAAAGATTCCATAATCAGCTACAAACAAGCAAGGAAAAGAGATTCCATCTGCTATACATACAACAGAAATATATTTCAAAACAAAAGAAAACAATAGATTAAAAAACTCATTATCATTTGGGGGGAAAAGGAGTGTTTTTAAAAAAAATCTATTTAAGGGGAGAATTCTTTTGACCCTAAATAAATAAATAAATAATGCTATTGGCTTCTTCCACAGATTCCATTGACGGCCATTTTTTTAATTTGAAATTGATCATACTTGCACAAAGTAGTATGAACAGTAGAAAAAGCACTTTATTTGAGCAGTCTTAGGTTTTTATATAAAATGAAACCTTGAAAGAAAATATACTGATAACCACCCATTATTTTCTTCTTTACTTTAATGTCTTTCTCTTGCTCAGTATGGGGATAGAGGGTATACGTAGTCTAGACAAAAATGACACATATATTGTCTGAAAACTCTTCCTCTAGCATTTTAATAAGTAGTTCACTGTTTCTGGATTGTGTAATGTAAAGATTGCACTGAACATGCCAGCCCAGCAGAATATGGAGCCAAAGCATAAATGTAAGTAGGCAAGTACTTCAGTCAAGGGATTTAGGTAAAGCACCACTGCGCTGTGCAGGTTTAAGATGAGGAGACTAGTACCCTGCAAGATTCATCTCACTGGTTATGTTTATTGCATTGACACAGTGAAATATTATTACTGTGTAGCGACTTTGGGTTTGTCGTTATGGAATAAAGCAGGGAAAAGTTGGTTTGGAGTACATGTTTGTGATTAATGGGCATCATATTTTGGGGGACCTAAAAAAATACGGAGGAGTATAGTCAAACCCTAAAAGAGCTACAACTTTGTATAAATTTTGTTATACTCCTGCCCTCTGTTCCAGTGTTTATCTTCCATGAAAATCTACTCTTCCACTATGTAAGATTTATTATTATGTATCACCTATTCAGAACTAGTTGAATCAGGGTGCTTTTATTACAGACAAAGGGGTGATTTCTTTATTCTGCACATAAACAAGCACTGTGATCAGCAAAGCACTGCATTCTCTACCATCTCTTACTCTAGCAGAACTTCTGCAGAGTCTTCATTTTTAAATTGCAGCCAAAACTTCTAGAGCCAAACAGGCACCTTGCTAACCAAAATGAGAGCTTTACATGCACAAGGAAGGGATTTTATCACTGCTTAGGAAACCTTGATGGAAAAATACACAGAGTTGCACCAAGGTGGGTGGGTAACGTGGTAGAGCACACCCTTCACCCAGTACAAAGCTCTCCTGCATGGCAGATGCAGCATGCAGCAGTCCTTTGTGGATGGATCAGGAAAAATTAATGACTAACAACCAGATCTATGACAGAGCGGCAAGTAGAACTGAGATTCTGAAGAGGCAAGAATAACACTGCAGCGGGTCGACCAGTAGTTCACATTTTGAGTGGCACACACTTGCCTCAAACTGTTGTGAAAGATTCATAGGAGTAATATGACCTGAAGCATAAGATCATAAAATAACGTTTGACAGCCAGCATTTAATTTCACTTTTTTCCCAAGCCTTCTGGAAGAAGAATTACACTAGGAAATTGTAGTCATTAGCAAGGCAGTCTTATACTTAATAGACATTTGGACTCTTTTTTTCTCTTTATTTCCCATTTTAGCCAGTAAGGGTGGGCTATACTTCATCAATTTTATATTGTTACCAAGTGGAAATCACCTGCTAGTGATAAAAAAGGAGAAGGAAGATACAAATGGGAGGACAATCAAGATTTTTACATTTAAAAAGTTCAAGAGACATGAAATGAAGAGAACACTTCCATTTACTGCCTTAACTTTATGGGTCAGGCAAGGAACTGCCTTTCTAGGAATGAAGTTTGGATCTCATCCATGTTAGAAAAAATCCAATACTGACAGCAATTATCCTAACCTGTGTGTTGAAAGATGCACCCAGGAAATTGGCACCAAGAATACATTTCAAGGAAGTTAAAACTCATTAATATTCTTCCCTACCAGCATCTTTGTAACTTGCCAGATAGTAACTCCAGGCTACGAAAAAGCATTCAAAACACACAAAGTCTTCCAGATTGCTATGTTCTTTGAATAAATTTTGTGTGATTTCATTCTTATTGGATATTGATTTACATGTTAGTTAGAAATTAATCAAAGAGCAAAGCTGACAGAGCCCTGTTCCATTCCAAGAGTTCAAGCAAACATTTAATGTGAGGCTCTGACAAACACCAGCAATCAGTCCATGGTGGTTCAAGCAAAATCTGCCAACAGGTTTCCATTATTCTCCTTCCCTGGGCAATCACAAACTCAGTGATAGGAAACATTCACTCCTGTGCAGCATATCTAATGCTCACAACCCATTTAGTAAAGAGTGCATCTGATCTTATTTACCAGAGATTTTCTTCTGACACTGTAAGAGTAACCATTTGGATTCCTTAAGGAAGTCCCCAAATTGTACTGAGAATTCACCTTTATAGCAACAATCAGTAATATATATTGCTGTCCCATCCATCTTGTGCTAAAAATCTTTTCATTTTTTGCAGGGTCTTAGAAATATCTAAGCAACAATCACTGCTCACATCATGTCACAGAACAGAACGATTTTGGGGGGTTATTTTTTCTTAAAGTCCGGTTGATATATATAACCAGTATGTGAAGTGTACACCACCATGCTTTTGTTAAATGCTCTAGAGAGTGCATCAGGAACTAACAGTCATAATTATAGAATTATAGAATAGTTTGGGTAAGAAAGTACATTTATAGGTCATCTAGACCAACTTCCCTGCAATAAGCAGGGGCATTTAACTGTATCAGGTTTCTCAAAGCCCTATCCAAATTGCCCTTCAATGTTTCCAGGATTGAGGCTTCTGCAACCTCTCTGTGGAACCCGTTTCAGTGTTTCAGCATTCCCATTGCAAAAATTTTCTTCCTTGTATCTAGTTTAAATTAGGCTAGAGTCATTACCCCTTGTCCTATTGCATCAAACTCTGATAAAATGACTGTCTCCATCTTTCTTACAAGTCCTGTTTAAGTATTGTAAAGCTGTAATAAGGTCTCCCAGGAGCCTTCTCTTCTCAGGGCTGAAGAGCCCCAACACTTTCATTCTTTCTCCATCTGGACATTGAACCATTGACCACTTCCCTCTGTATGTGAGCATCCAACCCATTCTTTATCCACTAAACAGTCCACTCATCAAATCCCCATCTCTCCAGTTTAGAGAGAAGGATGTTGTGGGGGACCCTGATGAACTCCTTCCTTATGGAAGTCCATATAGAAAATAGCCATAGCTCTTCCTTAAATCAAGCTGGTACTTCTTTCATCCTTGTGATTACAGAACATTACAGTTTTAAATACTAACATTTAGAGTTTATGTCTCAACAGTCGTAAGATAAGTAAACGCAAGGTTATGGCATAAAGCAAACAACGCACATGCAAAACCTATACTTTTTAAAGACAAAAGTTTAAGCTTGAGACTCCCAGCTCAGCCGATTAATTTGTACTTAAAAATGGACACCTTCCAACCCTTATCATTCTGTGATTCTGTGATTGCTCCTGCTGGACCTCTGCCACTAAGCTGTTCTCCTCTAGCAGCATTAGTGAAAGGGGAGGGCGACCAGGGGAAGAAAAGATCTTTACACATAGGAAAGATGTGCAGCAGGGCTTTCTATTCAGCAGCACATAGAGCACATGCATTTTCATTGCTGGGCATGTTTTATTTACAGGTGTAATTGCTTTTGCTCTCTCTCTCCCTTTTGAGTTCAAAGCACATTCATTGTCTTCTGTGCTCTGTTCTTAGCCTAGAAGAAGGTTTTTCTAACAGAGAAGTGAGAGTGCTGGAATGGAATCACATCATTTTGACAGCACATTCAGGATTGCTTAAGATTCTGTAACTAAAGGAGGTACTGGTGGCTCTAATGTATATTTATTCTACTGAATTAAAACAGCTTCTTGTCCTTGAGTGTGGGAAACGTGAAGACTAAAAGGTGAAGTGATGGTGTGATATTAAAATTGTGTAGTTTTCATCAGAGTGGCTTGCCTGTGATTATTCAAACATTGGGAGAATTCATTTACCTCATTCCAGAATCTGTTTCTTTTCTCCTGACTTTTCCTCAAACAAACCTCTTCATTTCCTCAGTTCCTGCCACATTATATCATTGCATTTATAACACTTTACTAGGAGAAAATTATCTTTCTGTTTGAGTTCCGAGGGGGAGCCTCTGTACAGAAAAAACAGTATATTGTGTCCTTTTTTTCAAATCAAGCACAAGTTATAACATAAACCTGTACAAGAGACTGATTTTTCATTTCATTGTCTGAGTAGACTCCCCTCACACACAAGAAAACCCTAAACCACCAAAACTCAGAAATATTTTCAAGACTTGCTTAGATTTGTAGAGCTTTTACTCCTCTATAAATTAAATTGAGTAACATTTAATCACGAAAGTAAGTACAAAGACAAAGATTGAATAAGTATGCAATGTGCTCTGTGCTATGTAAAGCTAATCTCTGATTTTGATCTTGAAGAAGTGGAAATTAATATTTTTGATGACTAAAAATTACAGTTTTAGTACATAAGCTGCACATGACAAAGTGATTCCTCTCTGCTATAGACCAGCCTCAAATCCACTGGGCCACCTTTTCCTTTCTATCAGGTCTTTCTATTGAAAACTTTTCAAATTAATTTCAGTTTTGAATTTGATCAGATATCAGATTCATGACTTACTTACCGTCTACCTACATAGAGATTTTAGTAGTGTTCACCTAAAAAACAAGTGAAGCTGTAATTACAATCCAGGGAAAATCACATGTAGAAGGGAAAGTCAAGGCAGAACAAATGACTACTTTTGCAGAAGTTTCTGACTTTTGATTATCTCATGTCAAAGCCTACCTCCTGTAACTTAAATTTTAATGGAGCATGACTACTACACTTAAACATATTTCTTTATAAAAGTAAAAAGGACTACACTAAAAAATAATAAAGAAGAGTGGTGTTTTCTATGATCAAAATTACTCTGCGCATTTTGTGTCACTTAAGAGGAAATCATATATATTTCAATACAATTTTAGTTTTGTCTACTTTAAGAGTGTTTGATCTAATAAATACTGGTTTTAATATTTAACCCATGGATAAGTATCACTTTGGTGTGTTTTTCTTAGTGAACTTTGTTGATTTTAATGTACATGACATTCTGGGAGCCAGAATATCATACCTTTCCTTTACTTGAACTTTAGAAGCTGTCTTTTGTGGCATTTTTGGTAGCAATATTTAGATTTTTTTTTTTTTTTTTGCTAACCTATTATTAGTGTGTAGAAGAGTACTAAAGCCCATTGAGATTAACGTAGGGCTATGGGAAGTCTGTTTGGCTGTAGACAGTGTAGTTAATCCAGAACTTGGGTCGCATGTGAGCAAAAATAGGTAGACAGAGAAAGTGTTTAGTGAACTTGGTTGATGTGTTTGTCTTTTATTTCATGGTTTGCTTTGCTTTTTTTAAATTAACATGCTGAATACAATGCTTCAGAGGTAGAGCAATCAGGGGACTGGAAGTGTAGTGTGAAATATATTATGAGTTACATGGCAGAATGATTATATCATGATTTACATGGAAGAATGATTCCTGCTTTCAGAGCCTGCCTACTGCATCCACAGAACTACATCTACAAACTTTTTTTTCTTTTTTTTCTTTTTTTTCTTTTTTTTCACTTCTGTGAAAAATTTGCTATTATATCAATGACAAATATTTGTTCCTACAGCAACACCTACAGGTTCCAGTCAAGACTGGGGACCCATCACGTTGAATACTATTCAGGCAAATAATATTGCTACAGAGTGAAATGGAATAAATAGGCTGGACAGACAAAATGAGCCAAGAGGCAGAAGATTAATCGATTTTGGTTCCTCAAGGACAAGTCAGTGGAAGAGCTAAAGTCAGAACCCATATCTCCTGACTGCCATCCACTGGTTTAGCATTTGTTGGTCAGTCACCTGTATGAAATCTTCACATAAATACTTTAAGCCACATTTTAAGAATTTTTGAGGGCAGACGCATTTATATCCATTTGCACATAAAGAAATAAAAATTCCTAGAAGATGATAAAGCTGTTTTTTTGAGATGCATTTTCCAGTTTGAAAAAGAATCTTTGTCTCTCCTAAAGGGGACCTTAACATCTTACTAAACTCAGGCTATCATCAAACTCATTAAAAACAATGCAAAGCTTTAACATTTTTATGTCACTGGAATGTCTCAGGTACCTGAAATGACACATATTTCTTACTGTGGGAAAAAATAATTAACCTACATGAGTCCTAACAGAAGATAAACTTGTCCCTTCCTTTTCTAGAGCTGCTGCTGTAAATCTGTATGTACAGACAACATATGTGCAGGTTTGTCCATCTTCAGAGGTTTTATATATAGGAGTTTACCTCATCTGGCATATTCCTTTAGGAATATTACTTATCACATATCACATATCACACTTATCACTTATTACATATCTCTTTAAAACCTTTTGGACAATGATACAGAATTTCACTCGTATTTTTAAGTTTCCCCCTGACCTATTTACTTAGATTGCCCTAGAAACTATATCAATTTCTTAACATTTTTATGATACTGTCCATCAGCATTTGCCCAATGGAAAAGGCATGTCAAAAAGTGAGTTCTGAAGTTGACAAAAGTAAATCCCATGTTTACATGGTGCACTTCTATGAAAGGCAATAAGATTGTGCATGTCTCTCCTTCCAGTATTCTCTGAGCAAGTCCAGTCAGCATTTAGGCTGCTGAAAAGAAAAGAGAACTTCTGCAAAGGAAATATACCTTAAAGACAAAGATTGTTTCAAACCAACAAAAATCCAGGAGGGAGTATACTTGGAGATGGTAAGTAAATTTCTGTGACTTAGAAGTGTTAGTATTTTTGGTGCTAACATCATTTTATATATTGTTATCATATACTTCCACTCAGGAGCACAGTAAACTTCAGATGTCAGAAAGAAAAATGCCCTGTTTAATGAGGAGCTACTGCACTCATCTTATTTGACTGATTGTCCCTTCTTGCTTATATGCCAGGGCAGCTTTAAAACCAGAGCAACTGGCACATACGACTTTCAAATCAAGGACATTTTCATTTTGGGCACAATCAATTAGTTCATATTCACCGCATAATTTTGTGTCTCCCATCTGGAAATGAAAGGCATCACTGACAAAAAGTAATTTAAAAGTGAATGTAATCATTAGACTTTAAAGGGATTTTTTGAGTTTTGCTTTTAAAGACTGACATGGTTTATATTTTATTGTAAGTGGAAATTACAAGAGAAAAATTGTCACGTAAAGCATCTTGTCTTTCAAAAAGGAGTCTCAACAACTGATGAAGGCAAACTTTACTTACTTTCTAAGATTACAAGGCAAATTTTTTAAAGTAATTTCAAATTTTTTGGTCATAGTAGTTGTACTGTGGTGCTGTCCCTTTTTTTTTTGGATACAGGTTTGCCTGATTCTACATCAAAAAGAAAAAGGCACAATAACTAATTCAGTAAACTATTTCAAAAAGCAAATTGTATTTTTGTCTTTTTTTACCTGTATTTTTTCTGTCACATTCAATTATTTATTTTTTCTAGTGATAACATCCATGCTAAAATAAAATCAAACCAATATAGTGTCTGTTGCACGCTCATGGATCCTTCATATAGTACAGCCAATTCTATGTGAAATGCAGAAAAATATCCAATGAAAGGCTAAACTCTCGGTAAGAGGGCATTTGTTTATGCATTATTTAAAGGATCTTATTGTATTCTGTTGCAGTGTGTCCAGAGGGCAAAAGAAACCTGCACCCCTGCAGTGGCTGCCACAAAGGCACACTTCACGGGTGCTCAGATGGACACAACATTTCTTCTGAGTGATCTTTACTACCGTCAGTGACAAATGCTGCCTCAAATAAATCTGTCTACACATTAGATGTGTTACTGGAGTCTTACACAAACAGATACCACATGACCTCAGTAAAACAAGAACATACAAGAAAAAGTACCAAGAAACATTGTCTCGGTACTTGTCCACCTCCGCATACACAGGTAAGTACAATGGCATAATAGGTTCCAAGAATAAGCCTGTGATTTTACAGCTCCATTTAATGACTAAGTGTACAAAGTGACTAAGAAATATTCCATTAGTAGATGTAATAGATGGAATTACTAGAGATTTAGGAATAGTATTCGCTTAAATGCACAGCAGGTCTTTGTCCCATGACTGACTCTGCCAACCAGAGAGAGATACGTTGCAATCAAAAGGACGGCATTTAAATCCCAGCCTCTAAACGACTGACACTATTCCAATATCCTTTGAAATATATGACTAGCACTGAGATGTGCAGAGAATCTTCTGTTAAATATACAAAGGCATTAAATCTACTACATTTTTCCATGCAAGAGGCAATACTTCCAGATAAAAAATAAAACAATAATAAAAAGTTGTGTTGGGCAGGTGTAAGTTTTGGTCTACACCTTTAGCCAAGTACAGTTCAGAAACAGGGAGTAAAGAAAGAGGCCTTCTGCTACTCAGCCCCCTCTGCTGTGCTTCTTCATTTTCTGTCATGTTTAATGTATTATTTCTTTTGAAATAGCTCAGACAAATCCCCTTCTCCAGCCAGTGAACAGGCCACTTAAAAGTGGTACAAGGAACAATGTCATGTGAGAGAAAACACATTACTGCACTTTTTCACTTATGACTGATTTTCTCTTTTTTTTCCTTTCTGATAATCTTGATTTTTCAGCCCTTCCACAAACTTTCATGCTTCTCACTACTCTCTGGGACATCTCTCAGTCTCCAGAGAGCCAAAAAAAGCAAAATGTTAAAGGAGAAGCAATCTCAAATATTTTTTTATACTCTTTTTACATTATTCATGCACAGATGTATACATTCTTAACACTGTCTTCATAAATCATGAGATTATTTTTTTTCATTTACCATTTAGACCAAACCAAATGGAATTACATTCTGATTTTGAAGGTTTTGCATCTTCTAGCTAGTCCAGAAGACAGGAGGCCTCTCAGCTTCAAGAAAGGGGAAACTGGTGTAAATATCCCACAACAAGATTCAAGGAGCTGGAGTTTTCATGGGGAGAGTCTTCCCTCTTTAACAAAATGAAGCTTAAATAAAATTGTGAGACTAGAAAATTCAGGACACTTTGTGGTTTACCTGCATTTTGGATATTAAGAGCTTTACTTGAAAGTGCAGAACATGTGAAAAGCTAGCACCTATTATGGAAAACAACTCCAATAGATATAATTATTTTAAATTTGTAGGCATATTGTAAGATCACCTCTTGTGACCAGCTGGCCATTTTGTGTTTGATGCAGCCTCTTATGTGGTTTTCCCTTTTGGCTGCCAGTACACACCGCTGACTCCTGTGGAGTCTCCTGTCGACTGGCATCCTTTGACAGATACACTTGACCCCCAGCTGTACATAGAACAATTTGGATTGGAAGGGACCTTAAAGAATATCTAGTGTCAACCCTCTGCCATGGGCAGGGATGCTTTCCACTAGATCAGGTTGCTCAAAGTCCCATCCAACCTGGCCTTGAACACTTGCAGAACCTTGAGGTCCACTCTGAACCTCATGACTCAACACGAGGGTCTTCCTTACCCTTTTGCATCTTCAACTTCTTTGTGAATCATTCTAACTCAATTCTAACTCAATTTTTCTTTTCACATTTCTTCCATGCAGTAATTAATAAGGTGAACCTTGCCGTCAAGCTTCTTGAACCTTGGTAAACCCCTGTTATAGTTTTTTTTTATTCCATCAAATTCATTGAACTCTAACAAATTATTATTTAACCTCAATAAAACATATTGCTGCTTCTCTTTTGAGTGCGGTGCATTCCATTCATCTGCAAAGAATGCATGTAGTCAGTAGGATGGCAAGTGGTATCACTGATTATTTATGGAAGCATGGAATAAACCTGAGCCCCAACTGCTGGGAAGAAAGGGCTTGTGATAATTGGCATGATTAGGAAGCTGTGGAATAACAGCTAAAGGTAAGCAGAGTGTATATAACGGATGGTAAAAGGAAACAAATTATTCGTAAAATGCTAGGTACATGTTTAGAAGCTGCTTATCAAGACAGGAAAAATAACAATAAAAGGCAGCAGGACCTAAAAGAAGAATTAGAAATCAGAAAGGCATCTTAACTAGTGCTCTCTGAAAACAGAGCAATTATACAAGCAGTTACAGCAAGAAAAGATGGAAAAACGAAAGTCAGTTGAAAAGGCTGAAATTATGTTTATGTGCACTCCCCATCCCCCTGACATTGTACACATTAGGAAATTTATTGTATACACTGAAGAATGGGATGGAAACATATGGGTTGACATGAACAATAGCAAACTTGGGGAATGTGATTCTTTGTTTCCCTCAAATCCCCCTGGATATGAAGCCAGGTCCATCAGAACAGTCTGAAGAACCTTAGGGTGATGCTCCATGATATAACATGTAAATTACTCTCCTGGGATTCATTACAATTGGCAAATTTACAAGAAAAACACAGCAAAAAAGCCAGGTGAATCTGAAACAGTACTTGTGACATGTCTGCCTAAGTGGTGGTAACCCAATGATGTAGAGTAGAGATGAAAAAATGGCTTCTGGGATCTGGAAATTCTCTTAAATTTAGGACTCAAGCCAGCAAACAGATGACATTCCATGATCAGCAGGGGGCTTGCGGAGTAGATGCTATAGAGCGAGCTGAACCCTCCATAATCTCCATAAGATCTCTTAGTGAGCTCTCCACAGCCATCGCAAAAGCTGCTTGCACACAAGCCATGCATAAACAAGAATCCAATGTTATCTCAATATCTGCTGCAACTGATCATGCTATGGTAAAACCACTACTTAAGGGAGCCCTGACAGCTCTTAATAGCAAAATGAGATGAAATAAAGAGACACAGGAACACAATAAGGAATTAGGTGGTAATGATCTCAACCACCTCCCCACCTGGGTGGAGTTAACGCACAACATTGTAATCCATGTCTCATGAAATGGGGTAGGACAATCCATTAGCCAAGAAATCAGATCCAAGACACCAAGCAGGAGATCATTAGGTGCAATCAATAAAACAAATATCTCCACACGGAACAGGAACAAGACCAAGGGCAAATACACCTAAAGACCCATGAGGAGAGTCTTGGGAGTGGAAAAGTGACCTGTGGAGGAAGGTGCTGGCACTAGGCACTCCCAAAGCTCTGATTCAGGGACAGCTTACTGGCATTATCCTGAGTCTAACTCAGCCTTTCCAGAAAGCGGACAATGGTGAAAGGATAGAGCACACCTCAAACACTCTGGCACCATTGCCAGCTCCAAGAAAGAGCAATAACCCTTTCCTCCCCCTTAGGGATAGATTGTAAAGTGTGAGGCCAAAAAACAAGTAACGCCAAAGTGGCAACTGGGCTTGCCTGTCCGGCAGGTGGAATCTTACCAAGGGATAAATAACAATGGCCTATATATTTGGATTCCAGTTGATCTTTGATGACTGTTGGTGAGGATCCTAATAGATATGGGAGCACAAATTTCAGTACTAACACAACAGGATGCCAGGTGTAAAATACAACCTGGTTGGCAATGAGTTAAAATCACTGGAGTGAACAGAGCAAGTGCTACATGCCAAACTGTGAAAATTAATTTATGGCTCCCTGGTGAGAAGCATATGTTGTCTACTCCTTTGCAGTTAAAGAACACCATGAAGTTATTTGGGGTTTCTGTGGTTTGAATGGCTGAACCTGGCACCTGCCAGGTGGCACTGTGTGGTTCTTCAGTTCAGATGTCAACTCTAACCCTGACAGAAACCAGGAGGCTACAGTTGTGCGTGCCCTGTACAGGCCCTGCACTCCCTGTTTCAAAATTTTTATGTACCGCAATACTCAGTTTCTGCTGTGTCACCAGACCAGAATTTCTGAGACTTGGGAAAACAGCATATTATTTCCAGAACTCACTCCCCATAGAATTTACCAGTCTGATTAGTCCAAAAAATTGATGAGACATGGCATCTAACAACTGATTATCGGCACTTAAGTGCTAACACAGTCCCACTAATGGCTGCAGTACCCAACACAGCAACTCCAACAGCCATGCTACAAGTGGCCACACATCCATGGCTGGCAGTGCTAGATGTAAAAGACATGTTCTTTATGGTCCCCTTACAGGAATAATATAAAGAGAAATTTGCTTTTACTTGGGAGGGGATACAACACACCTTTCACAGATTCTCACCGCGATATAAATTTTCACCCACAACTGATCATGCTGCACCTTCTGAACTCTTACAGATGGTCTCACTCCCTCAGGATATGAAACTGTACCAATATATAAATGATATTCCAACTGGAGGAACCTCCCCTGAAAGGTGGGGAAAGCAGCAGCAGCAGTGTGGCAAGCACTACATACAGCAGAAGTTGAGATCCCACTTGGCCAGTGACCAAGTAAAGTAAAGTTTTTTAGCATGTGGTGGAGAGTGGGCAGTTCAGTGATCTCTTCAGATACTGTAAGAAAAATCAAACAGCCACAGACACCTCAATCTAGGAAAGAGTTACAACAGTCAGTGGGAACTTCAGAATACTGGAGAAAGCATGTATCTGGATTTCCTATCATTACTCCTTCATTTTATTTGCCTTTATGGAAGGGCAAACTCTAGGAGTGGAAATTAGAACATAAGGAGCTGATAAGAACTCTGATTAAAGAATTAAAAATGTATCAGTCATTGGGACCAGTACACCCTTGTGGCCCTATTATGGATGAATGGGGTTTTACTGAATATGGTACTTACTGTAACCTATTCCAAAATGGCCCTGATAGACCAAAGAGACCTTTATTAATTATTCAGCTTGACTGCATTTAAGGAGAAAGACCAGAGATATTCTGAATGGGAAAAGGAAATTTTGTCTTCAGTCTGAGCAGCAAAAAAAGTTGAGAAAAAATATCAGGAAAAGCCTGTGCAAATCAGAGGACCATATGATTTTCTAGAAGCCATCCTAAAAGGGGGACAGCTCCCCTAGAAAGAGTTGCACAAAAAGCTATGGTCAGAAAATGGTATGCCTACTTAACAGGAATTGTGGAGGAAATTAAATTAATCAAAGGACATACTAAAGTTTCCAAATTATAGATGCCTATAAATATAGATCCATGAGTGCCACAACAACCTTTTAAAACCTCACCAATTTTTAATGGACCTCTCTTCACTGAGGGAACACCAGGAGAAGACATATGGCTCACTGATGCCTCAGCAAAAAGGATAAACATCAAATGGCAATATAAGGCTGCTGCATTGAACATTACCACTGGCAAAGAAGTTATAGAAGAAAGTGACAAGAGCACACAAGTAAGAGACCTAAGAGCACTTGATTTTAGCAGCACAGAACGTAACAAAAATCACTAGACTCCTATGCTGTGTGAGGTAGCACCACACAATGGCTCCAGCAGGACTCCTCAAACAGAGGAATAAACAGATCTCCAGTTTGGAGAACTCACAATTGGCAACTATGACTAAATATAGCCAGAAAAACCTCAAATGGTGATTCAAGGTGGGATAGGTGAAAGCTCATGCCAAGAACAATAAACCACTCACAAACTGGAACCAAAGTGTTGATGAATTGACTAAAATTAGGAAAATAGAGAACTCTTTAAATCCTGAGCATTATCAGCTAGGAGAATGGCTACATCAAAAATTAGGTCACACAGATAAAGAAGTTCTTTGCTTTGCTACACAGAGAAAGGGTTGGCCTCTAAACAGAAAACTTGTGAAGTTATTCTCACAGAATGTCCTCAATGTAAATTAAAATCAGGAACAGATCACTCTGCTAGTGCACCTATTCCATATATCAATCAAGAAAAAACTTTGTGGTCTACATGACATATTGATTGTATGGGGCCATTCAAACCCTCTGCAGGATATCAATACAGCCTCACAGGACTGGAAGTAGTCTCCGGCTTGTTTATCATGACTAAGGTCGATGCCAAAATGTTGATGGATAAAATACAGTACAAGGACTATCACTTTGATTCTGAAGTCTGTCTTTGGAAGGTTTAGGTTGGATATCAGGAAGCAGTTCCACACAGAGAGGATGCTGAGGCACTGGGATGCACTGCCCAGGGAAGTGGTGGAGTCACTGTCCCTGGAGGTGTTTAAGGAAAGGCTGGATGTCATACTTAGTGCCATGGTCTGGCTGATGTGGTGGTGTTGGGTCATAGGCTGGACTGGATGATCTCAGAGGTCTTTTCCAGCCTCAACAATTCTGTGATTCTGTGATACTCCTGATGTAATCCAAAGTGATAATGGCTCGCACTTCCCATGCAAGGAAGCGCAAGAACAGGCAAAACAAGAAGAAATTCAATGGGTGTTCCACATCAGATTTTATCCTCAATCAAATGGAATGGTACAAAAAACTAATGGCTTATCAAAGAATAGCCGTAAGCCACACAAGGCCCAGTGGGATATTTGACTTTCCAAAGTACTTTATCAATTGACTAATCAGTATAGACCCACTGGGAGACCTGTGAGCTGAGCATTCTTTGCAAAAGCTGACCTTGATGCTCCATCTTCTGATAAAAGAAAATATCCAATAGCATTACAGCCAGGACAACCTGTGATGGTAATTTTACCACAAATTGGAACTGTACCTGTGACTGTAACTAAACCTCATGACCTCCTTCCCTGGGAAGCTACTGATAGCAGTGGTCCAAAACACAGAATTAATGCATAGTTGATTCTTCCTTATTTCTTGTAGGGCAACCTATCCAGAACCCCACACTGAGACCAGTTTATTTTACCTTGGTTTTTTTCCTTCTTTCTAACAGAATAACCTGTTTGGAAAATCCCACTGAAACCAGTCACTTCATTTTTTTTTTATCTTACAGCCTCTTCCAAGATGAAAGTAAGATAAATTACCCTACTGCTGTTGAAGATTTCAGTAATACTCGCTTCCCCACAAACACCCATCTATCTCAACTTCATTATCCATCCAAGAAACCAGCTGTGATTATGTGAATACAGACAGGTCACCCCTCTGGTTACTAATAACCAATAATACGAACTTGACTTGTAAATACAAACACTGTTAATAAGGGAGATATATATGCTATGGTTAGCCACAATAACTCTCATATACCATATAGAAAATGCTGCAATCTAAATCATTGCTCAGTACATGACATAGTAAAGGGACATTATGATGTTGAAGCACTGAACACTCTAAAGGGACACAATGTAATACCAGGAAGAACACCTTTCATAATCACTAAACCTATCTCACAATGACGTAGTGCCTACTTTGAATGCTCCCCCAGTTTTACTAAAGAGTTTTACTGAGGATGCTGAGCTCAAACCTGGGTATGCACAATGCAGCAATCAAGTAGACCCACAGAAGCTGGTAAACTCTGCCTTAACACAAACAGTAAAGCCCAACACATCTAAAACCCACCACTGGGGCAGCAAGAGTAAAGGCATCCACCTGACCACACACATCAACCTTACCTTTTACTTAAGTGTTACTCATCCACATCCAGGAACCTGGGCCTGGGCTGGAGAGACTAACACTTGCATCATAGATGGGGACATTGCCCTACAATATATTCATAATACCTCTGCAGGACTGATTACGTTTCACAGAATCATAGAATGTTAGGGTTGGAAGGGACCTTGAAAGATCATCTAGTCCATCCCCCCTGCCAGAGCAGGATCACCTACAGTAGGTCACACTGGAATGTGTCCAGGCGGGTTTTGAATGTCTCCAGAGAATGAGACTCCACAACCTCTTTGGGCAGCCTGTTCCAGTGCTCTGTCTTGTCCTTTCATACAAGTGCACACATATAACGACACTAGACAAACCTCAGACAAAGGACAGCAATGCCCACCAGGAATGGAGCTGTTGGGATTCCTTATGGGAGTCTGTGTCCTAATTAACTGTTGAGGTCATAATTCGTATGCCACAGTGGGCAGTGTATAGTTTAATGTTTCCCTGATTCCCACCACCATTACTACACCAACAGCTATCCCTGCTGCTTATCCATCTACTCGTTACCCTATTACTCTCACAACTGATCAAACCTTAGCCCCACAAATTTCCAGAATTGGACCTTACACTACTAAAAATGTAGGCCAACAGCAAGTGTTATTTAATCCATTGTGGTCCCTTGAATAAGTGGAACTATCAGTACAGATCAATATCTCTGCAATTAAACATACTTGCTCACCATTCTTAAGTACGTCCTATGCAGGATGGTTAGCATCGTTGCTTGGACAAATCCTCACCTCTCCAAAGTGATCAAGAAGTGATGCAGCTGCTACCTTAATAACAGGATTAGGAATATTAAAAAGCATGGACAATAAAGTTTTGGCAAGCAAAATAACCTCAGCAACAAGTAATTTACACAAATCAGAATGCCCACTGCAATATTCTCTGTTGGCATTGGGTACTAACCAATGGGTTTTCCCTCATATACTACCCCAATGGGAAAGAATTGATGAAAAGGACCACAAACTAATTGTGAATGCACTAGGTGCAGCCCTCAGTAACATCTATTTTGCTTGTAGTTGCATTCAGACTCAATTGTTGGTACAATTTACTGTGCCGGCGATTTAAGAGAAGGTGAAAAAGGCACCTTACACACTGAAATTTCAAAGGTAACGTGGGATAATGCAATCAAATTTGAAAGGGAATTCCAATCCTGGTGGCATCCATTCAGTTTTACATGTGATCCTACTGACAGTAAAGCCATAGTTTTTAATCTAATAACATGCAATGCTTCGGTATGTACCACATACCCCACCAATGCACTGAGATTAAATCACAACGGAACAGCATTCTATCCAGTGGAACACAGCATATGGGCCCAGCAAAAGGAAAACAAATGGCAGATGTCAATACACATGCTATGAGAGAACAAGGACTTATTTCTGAAAGCGAAGTCATCAAAGCCCCCAGAATTTGCCTTGACAGTGAACAAAATGCTTGCTATTTTGAGATGCATCCTGATGAAACCTCTGAAACTGTGTTGTGTACACTGGAAATTCATTTGTTTGTATGGAAACCCTCTGTGATTTTATATTTCTAGGCAATACCACTGTAGATATAAACAACCACTCAAATATCTGTATCTATAATTTTACTGAAATTATGGGATGTGACTAACTGTTCAGCTCCTGTCAGATTCAGCAATTATTACAATCTAACTATACATCATATCAAGATTTATTACCTACTCCCATCAGAATGAATCTCACATTAGTTAGAAAGTTATTACAGCATGATGATCTCTACTCATTGCTGAAACAAGTTTAAGAAAATGGACAAAGAACCCTAATTACCATTCATCATGATGCAAAAGAAATACACCATGTTCTAAAAAGAGAGAAAAAGGACAGACAACATCATTGCTGGGATACCTCATTTGGATGGTCACCAACGACAAAAAGAACTTTCAGTTAGATGCTTCATTCAGTTGTGATTTTGTTAGCTCTAACAATAATATACTTACTACTTATAATCATATTGCATGCAAAGATTTAGTACCTAAAAAAAAAAATACCCCTTTCTCATGACATAAAATCACCAATAATGAACAAAAATAATACATAATTGACATTAATATTTTACACTAAAAGCTGTTTGCTTACCATGGATCTGCAAGCACGTCAACATCATATATGAAATGTTTACAGCACAGAGACAAGAGGTGTCTGTATCACCACCCTGTGACATGAAGTAAGTTGACTGTAGTTGAGGAGTGGAGTGTGATGGATACAACTGACCCCCAGCTGTACTTTGGTTCAGTCTGACTAAAGAGCAACAGGCCCCATGCCCTGTGGTGAACCTGAGAAATGGAAAGCTCCCAGCCCACATACAAGGTGCCTTGGCAAAATATTTCAAAATCTGGTTTCAAAGCCCACAAAGGCAAGATAACTGTGCAAGTGCAGAACAAGATCCCAGAGCTATAACAAAGACATCTTGTCTATACTGTTGACTTGCAGCCAACCACTTCACTCTGTAAATACTAACATCAGGATGAGCCCAATTTGAGCTCTCCCTCAGCTGCAGCTTGACTGCATGCCAGAGGACTCTTGCTTTAAGCAGGGACACCTCTCCAGGGTTGAGCTGCCTTACCTGAGACTAAGAGATCCTTCCTTGCCCAAGGTGGAGAGATGCCTCAGTCATGACAGATCCTCCATAGAGTGACTGACAGCATGTAGCATGAATCTAATTAAACATTACTAATCCTGTAGCCACTCAATATTATTAATATAAACTTTGTATAGATAATTCCACTAGAGACAAACCATTGTCCAAGTCTGAGACCAAGATTGGAACTGGCCACATATAAGCTCCATTAAGAGCTTAGAAAGCAAGTTCCACTTTGAAACTTGTGACTCAATGGAAGGGTCTTCCTTACCCTTTTGTGTCTTCAGTCTCTGTGTGAATCATTCTAAACTGATTCCAATTCAATTTTTCTTTGTATGATTATTCCATGCAGTATTTAATAAGGTGAACCTTGCCATCAAACTTATTGAACCTTGGTAAACTCCTGTTAAACCTTTTTAAATTCCATCAAATACACTGAGCTATAAGAAATTATTATTTTACCTCAATAAAAGTGATAATATTGCTGCTACTCTCTTCTGAGTGCAGTGCATTCCCCTCATCTGTGACACAACCCCAGCTCCCTTTCTGCAGGGCTGCTCTCCAGCCACTCCTTTTGCCATTTAGTCTTGGGCCCAGCACTAATCTGTCACAACTGCAGATTTTGCCATTTGTTCTTGTTCAGTTTCACACTGCTGATGACTGTGACCAATGCTCTGATCTACCCAGGTCCCTCTGCAAGGCCTCTTGTCCCTCCAGAGAGTCAACAGCATCTGTCAGTTTTGTATCATCAGCCCTTCATGTAAATTGGAAGAGCAAGCTAGCTTCTAGTCAGTGGGCAGCTCCCCAGAATCTCAAGACCTTTGGTAGATGATTGAGAGGGGTCCTGCTGTAACACCTGCTGGCTCCTTCAGTACTCTGGGATAAATCCCATTCAGCCCCATGGACTCAAGAGCACTCAACTCATACCACTGTTCTCTTGCAATTTCAGTGCTTGTAAATAGAAACAGTACAGAACACTCCATAAAAATAAGTCCTGCCTCTTCAAATGGATAATTTATTTGGGATTTTTTTTGTTTGAAAAAGATGAAAAAGGGGGCAACAGGACATCATAGGTAAAAGTCAAAACAATCTAGCTACAGCCCCATAACTGATTCTGACAAGTTGAACTTCTTCTTATGGATCTCTGGTGTATAATCCAGCATCCTCTGCTAAATACAGCAACAGAACAGTAGAAATGGAAAAGTATCAGTTCTTTGATAAGCCTGCTGGAAGGAGAACTATGATCAAGGTATTCTAACAATCATGGCAGAAGATAGCTGATACTGCCACCAAATGCGTGTTAATCTGCCAGTACTGGTTGATAATTGTCACGTTAAAGAAAAAGGTTGTGTGAAAAATCCAAGTTTAATGGGAAATTAAACTTTTTAAAAATTTCCACTCTAAAAGTTTAAAATCCCACAAAATATGAAATTGTCAACCTGCACTCTCCTTTCTCTGACAAATTTTTTTAATTACCAGAATTGAGCGATGATATTAATATATCAGTTTTCAGTAAAGGTAAATCTTCAGAGAGTACTTCCACATCTTTTGTTTTACTGAGGCATAAAATAAAAAGTGCTTTTTTAGGGTTTTCTAAAGACCTACCTTATATCTACAAGAGGAGAAAAACAAAAGAAAAATATTTCCTCGATGTCCTGATGATGCTGCAATGTGGTACATGAAATGAGTTCTCTGTATACACAAGCATATTTAAAATTTGAAGAATCAATGATCAGAAGACAGCTTTAAGATCATCATCATAAGAAAAAGGGTAAAACAGAGACTTAAATTTAGAAAATAGATATGATTTTGAAGTTCAATGCTTTTTTCTTCTTCATCTTCAGTTGATTAGGAAGAATTCCTGAGAATGAAAGTACTGGAATTGTGAAAGATAATGTATAGTGTGTAATAATTTAAGACAATGTAAAAAGCACAGATCTACTGTCTGTCAATATCTTTAATCCAGTCAAAATTGTTCTTTCCTTTTAAACTTGCACTGTTTCAGAAAATACAGTTTGTAGACGTCTAAAGTAAATCTCAAGCACATCTTGGGGGTGTTCCTGACTCCTCTATCAGGCAGTCTGAGTACAAACTCAAGTTAGTAAATCAGTGCCCAAAGTTTATGAAGCCTTTCAATCCGTGCTTAACTGCCTTCCTGCAGTTAGGCTTCAATTCTAGTGCTCTGTGGCAGGAGCACTATATTGCCTTCTGAAGCCACAAGTTGCATAGAAGGCTGGATATTAAAAAAAATATCCTTTGCACTTGAGAACAGATCGTCTCCACAGCCAGAGAGTTGCCGGAGTTAACTGGCTGTGAAATGGGAAGCTGCAAGAGGGATAAGGGAGTTGGAACTGTTTAATCAGCATTTTGCTAACTTAGAAATGGAGACCCTGTCACTTCTATTTCAACTGTGTGATATCCATGGATGATGGCACTGCTGCCCCTGGGACCCGTATCACAATACTCTCAGAGCTGTTAGCATTGTCCTCCAACTTCTAAAATTGGTATAGGTTTTAAACTAGGACAAGGGCATATTGGTTTAATAAGTAGAGACAGGGAATACTCATTTTAACCATATACACTGTAAGCAGTAGAGTCCAAGTAAAGGATATCCAGTGCTTGACCAATGAGAATTATATTCTTGCTACTTCTTCTGTGTATCCACAAGAGCGAGACCACAGTACAATAAAATTTGTGTCTGGCAGACAAATTTTTTCATAGTGTGAAGGCAGTGACAGACTGCAGTCCCAAGAGACTTCACAGAATAGCAACTCCAAACCAGGCTGAAGCAGATGTGCGCAGTAAAGATATCACCATACCTATCAGTCACATCACACTTCACAAGTATGATCAGCTATGAATAGAAGCACACACAGACCTTTCCCCTCCCCTGCAAAAAAAAAAAAAAATTCAGACAATGAGACCCATGTGAGGACAGTATCCATTCGTCAACTCAATCTAAGTGCAGTTTTACAGAAAGGGGTTGTACAATTAAAATATGAATGTCTATTGAAAAATAAAGGGAAAACAGCTCTAACTGTGATCTGTTTCCTGCTTTATATTCACTTTTCAGTGACTGAAAGCCAAGTTAGGTTACATAGCTGCCTACTGTCCTTTTGGGCACACAGCAATGGGAGTGTTCAGTTATGCAATTGGAATATGGAACCAGTTGGAGAAGTGGATGGAGAAACCTCCAGTTGCATGAAAACTGCAGTACACAGGAGAGCAAATCAATCTGTACCCTTTATATCTCTGTAAAGATTGTTTATTAAAGAGAACTAACATGATTCAAAATGTCCCTATTAAGCAGCTGTATCACTTAAACTAAATGGATGTAAGTATTACTAAGCATTATTTATAACTGCTTGTCTTTCCAACCCAATTGATTCTACGGAAGAATTTCTTCTGACCTTTAGCCTCTGTCTTAACACCCCTCATTGCAGTTGGCAGAACAATTTTTCGGTTGCTACTGTATAAGATGATAGACAATGCACTAGCCTGGAGCACTTTCTGACCTTTAACTGCCATATTAATATCTATAATTGGAAATGAAAGGCTATTTAGGCTGAATATCACCTCAACAAAGCAATCTGAACAATCGTGATTATCTCATTAAAGCCACAGACCATTCAATCCCCTTGAGAAAGGGGGCAAGAGAATGGGTTCTGAAGATCAGTCCCATTAAGCTGGTTTTCCCAACTTTATTTTGGCAGTTCTCTCAAGGCGAACAATCTCAATTCCTATTGTTTCAAAAACTGAACTAAGGAATGTATGAACTAAATTTCTGATTCAAGCAATTTCTAAGTTCATGCATCAGAATACCAATGGTCAATGTCTGTGATAAATTAGATTATTCAGAATCATGATCCACTGAAACAATTTTCAAACTTTTAACACCAAAGTCTGTTACAGTAGCATTTGTCTTGTTGCACTGACATTTTGGTTTAAGAAGTTTTGTCTGGGACATGTAGTAAAACTACCTCCTACAGTGTAAGGACATGAAAGAACCCAAGGGGGAAAAAAAATTTTTTTTTCAGGGCTTTCTGAGATGTCAAATGTTTGTCTGGGTACTGTCACTCCCTTAATACATCCTATGTCTGAATATAGCATTTTTATCTACAACACACCACCACAGCAACACTGGCAGCACTGCTTTTGCTACCTCATAAGCATGAGCTATACCTGTGCCAGGTCAAAGCACCTGATCTCTCAGAATATGGTCAGCTGGCATAGGTAATTAAAGACTCTACTTGCCCCTCTCTGAGGGTAAAGCACCTGAGAATGAGTCCCCCGCCTTGGCTCTCAGAGATTTCACATGTTAATTGAGCAAGTAGATGTGCAAGCACAGATCTCCACAGGTCTTGGTGTAACTGATTTGTTTTCAACTTTTCCATGTGCTTTTGGACACTGTCCAGTACAAGCACAGTTTGCGCCTTCTGAGGTCTTAATAGCCTACATAGCTTCAGGCACTTGCTATTACAAAGATTTACTACTCCTAAAGAGGTCTGTAATGCTATTATCTCCAAACCTACCTGCAGCAATACACTTGCCCTTCTTCTGTTCATATACTGCCCTAAGTACTGGAAGGGATGAGAGTCAGAGCAGACCATCCAGCTTTTTAGAGGATTCTTTACTATAACCAAAACCTATATTCACTTCCATCGAATGGACTATTAAGATACGGATTTTTATTTTTTTTTTCTGTGAACTACCGTTCACTTACTTCAGCATGTTGTCATTCTGCAAATTTGACAGAAATACCAGGAAGAGATTAACATGCAGGAACAGAGCTGACTCAATTTACAACTACAGCTGCCTCAGATCACGTCGTATGATGTTCCCTCCAGCACTGCTGACATTTTTAAATCTCCCTAGGATGTAAGAAGTACAAGACTGGGTTCAAATAAAACAGATCACCAGGGACATCACAGAGTATCATCTAACATATCCACTACTCCCTGTTCTGGCAAGTCATCAAACAGATATGGATATGCACTTGTTCTAGCCAAAGGTTATTTCCTTGGTGTTCAAGCTTGGGGCAAGGCAGATCCTTTGTCTAAAGATTAGATCCAAAAACGTGGGAACGGCAATAAAATAGGCAGGAGCTGAGAAGGAGTAAGGGCGGAAACAAATGCAGGCACAGGACCCAGCACAGGAGTCAGAGCAGAGAAGTGGAATAAGCATTAGTACCACAGGCCTAAGAACCACCATAGGCAGTCAGGCCAGGGGCAAGGAAGACATACTCAAAATAAAAACTTGAGAGTCAGACAAATAGGGAAAAAAAAGCCCCAAACCACTAACATAAGCCACAGCTAAGTTTTGAATAGCTATTTGTTACAACCCAGACTCTGGTTAAATACCCTCAGGAGTTTCCACCATCTCCCCTGTCAGTATCTGTCCAGTGTGATTGCCTTAGTAACCATCCTGCTGAGAGTTCAACTGCAGTTCATCCTCCGTGAGATTTAACTTTAGAAAAATCTGGTACTTTTGCACTCTTGAAGAAAAAAAGAAAAGAAAGTAAGAAAAGCATATTTCTGCATGTCCTTGGAAGCACATTATACCAAAACTTAAACCGGTCTCAAATAGCTTGGAGGAGTTCCTATGTCTAGTTATCACAGGTAGGGCTTTTTCAGTAAACTTGGACTTCTTGTGCTGACTTCATTATACAGTTATCTTTAGCAGCACTGTAATATTCAGAAGCATAAAAGGAATTATGTATGTTGTACAATAAAACCATTTCTAGCTCTTAATAGCAGTGTGATTAATTTGACCAGAGGAGGGGCTACCAGATGCCACTGTTACTTTACGTTGTAGATGTCCAAGTTACAAGTCCAAGTTTGCTGCATGTGCTAGGTTGAACAGGCAACAGAATTCAAACTAATCCTGAAACTGCTGTGACCCCAGCAGCATACAGCACTATTTTAGCAGTGCAGAAGCACGTCACTTATATGGGTTTGGAGTGCAATCCGAGAGCTAGATAACCGGAGTGTAGTAAGAGAGGAGTATCGTGGAATCAACTAAAAGTGATGCAGGCAAGACTTAACCGTAATCGGGGCTTTCCTGAGTACTGGGACTCTTTCCATGTCTGAGACTAGCTGCATAGTCACACCCACACTGAGTTTCCAATCAGAGGAAATGCTTTTGCAGTCTTTTTCCCTGACACAAGCTTGAGACGATCTTGCTGTCCCTAGAGTAAAATCCCCTGGATGATCAATGCACATAATTACTATGGCTGTGTTTTAGAGAGTAATCAGAACAGTTTGCAGCCAATCAAGAAATGTCTCTCTTTCTAGTTTTATTAATATCAACTGAGAAATGAGAAAACTATAAAGTCAATAAAAAAAAACATTCTGGATTAATCATTTTGTTTTACCCACTCTCCTTTCTGAAGCCAACAGATTTACCTCAGAGATAAATTTGGACCAACTCGTAGTTCAGAAATCACTTTGATGAAGGAAGACATTAAATGTGTTTAATTCCTTTCTTTATTCAGACTGCTTGGTGGGACTTTCCTTTTTTAACATAAATGTGTGTAACTTTATGCACATAATTAAACTCCTTTCTTCATAGTGCAAAAATATATCCCTAAAGCAAAATACACTTAATGTTGACAGCTCTGAGCTTGTTTTTTCCCACTTCTTAATTACACCTGAATGTACAGTAAAAAAATTCCCAACTCAAGAGTATATTAAATTTCATTTTCATGATGTTTAATATTGGCCGTGTGGTATCACTTTAAACACCATTAAGTAATAGATTATAGAGAATAAAAATATTTTCCATCCCCCTTGAGCTTTTAACCTTTAGGGCTTCCTTGAGGGGAAAGTGATTCAAATGCCAAACTCACAATTATGCATTTGCTACACAGAAAAGACGTCCAGGCATTTACACAGAGAAACTACGCAATACATTAAGGTCCTTAGTTTTCCTGTTCACTAATTTCCCTTTTCATAACTCCCACAGACACACTCAGAGACTTTCCCAGGCTCAGCAATCGCACTATCTGCCCTAAAGGCACATTCATCAGCAGCTGAAGCTTCCAAGTCATCAGTCACGTGGCTGCCCTATAGATTTAGGTGGAAAGTAAGGAGAAGACTGATATGTAATCAACAAGCACAGAACAACACAGGATTAGCTGTCAGATCTCCACCAGGGGAGAGGTTAGGATGTACTTTGCCTTATGATGTAAACTGGATATATGTTTTCAATTTTTAAAGGAAGTCTTACTGGAAATAAAAACGAGCTGTTGCATGGAGAGCTTAACTAAGGCAGGGCAGAGGAGGGTAGTCAGCAACAACTGGCTGAAAAAACAAGTTTCCATTTCTCCACTAAACAGAGAGGAAAGGCTTTTCTCTGAGCTCCCCTGGAGAGCTCAGGCTCCGCTTTGGTTTTTGGGAGCAAGAGCTCTTTATCCTGCTTTACCTTAACACACACACCAGCTATATGCGTGAGTGTAACCTTTGACATCAAATGCATCTGTAAAACACAAATAGAATAGAATGACACTGACTTAGACAGAATTTTTTACCATTACGCTAAAAATCTGCATTGAGGAGTTGTACAGGGAATAAGCATAACTTAAACATTCACAGTGAAAATCTATTAGGGGATACAAAAGTGTTTGGGATACAGTTGGGTTTGTTGCCAAGTACCATTTTCACCTAAGAGTAAATTAAATATCTCCTCTAGTATAGCTTATGAAAATGAGAACTCTGCCCTTTAGTGCCAGTCCCCTTTTTTCTCCAGCAGTTACTATTTTGCAATTAATAAACTTAGAGGTAATATGTATCTTTATTACCTATAATAAATATCAAGGACTTTATTGTCAGGCAGAAAGCATACGAAGCCATTCAAACCACACTACTGTCTCTTTCTGTCTTCAAAAGCAGCAGTTTAGTCAAGATGTCTAATCTGACTGCATTTATTCATATTTTTTATACCTATTTATAAAGACGAACTCTCATATTCTATGATCATAGAATCATAGAATCATAGAATCATAGAATCATAGAATCATAGAATGTTTTGGGTTGGAAGGGACATTTAAAGGTTATCTAAGAAGTAGGCAGATTTAAAATACTATAATCACTATAAAAATAAGAGTATTATTTTAAGTTTAATTTATTACTGAGAGAGAAAAAAAAAAAGAAATTTTAATCTTTACCCCAGAAAAGTCACTCACACAAATGAATGTGTGAACCTTTGAAATGATGGGGCTTTCGGACAAAG
>NW_009728483.1:0-3829 GCF_000703405.1 Apaloderma vittatum
TTTCAGGGGTTTTCAGCAGTTCTGTGGGTAGTTTTGTTGTCAACTCCAAGCCTACTGAAACAGATACGTCTCTCCAGGAGCGAGGGGGAGGCTGCAAAAGGCTTTTTGAGTTTGAAAGGATGCTGGGGTGGGTGAAACAGGAGAGGGATGTCTGTGCAGCCCGTGGGTCTCCAAGTCTCAGTGGATGCTGTGAGCAGCATCTTTTTGGAGGTAGTTCAAGTGTCTTCTAAAAAGTTGGTTTTTATGGACTCTGCACATCTGCTCTCATTTGGGGATGCTCGGATCACTTTGTGCTTTTTCATTCTCCCACCCTTTGCCTGGGATTTGAATGTCCCAGGAAAAATCTCCCTGCAGCCGTGCCTACACCGAAACCGGCATCCTGAAACGGCGCTGGGAGGGTCAGGGGGGCTGTCCCTGAACACCCGGGCTTTGTTCCTGGCACTCACTGCCATCTCTGATACCAGCAGCAAATTCAGCTTCAGGCACCCGCTGCCGTGCTGCCTGTAGTGTCCTGCCTGCAAAGTACCGGTTTTAACTTGGAAAAGCAACCAGCTGTGCCCAGTGCTGATAACCACCGGCTCCTCCCACTGTGTTTAGAAGAGTTATGACATGCAGTCAGGAGGAAAAATGATTTATTCCTCTAAGGCGTTAGGTTCTGTTTCGTTTTTCCTGAGCCTGAACCTGGGGCCATGGCTGGTTTGGAGGAGTCCTACCTAATCACCCTCCCAGGCTGCCTGCCCTTAAGATCCCACAGTCATTTCTTCCTTGTTTGTCTTTGTACTTGGGACAGCGTTTGTGTGCGAGACCGAGGAAACATGAAAGGTTGCGATCGATCGCTGTGAGCTGCCTCTTGCCTCTCCAGCGTGAGCAGCGGTGCTGAGCTGGACCCAGGGCTGCTTTTCCAGCCTCAAACCCCTCCTCTCCTGCTGTGCGAAGGTCCCTCTGGCCTCAGGAACAACTTCCCCAACCGGTGCCAGGGGCTGGAACGTGTTGGTGCGTTTGCTGAGCCCTTGAGACCTGCAGGCTGAGCCGCCCGCACCGGCCGTCTCTGCTTTGGACAAACGAATCCACATTATCTGGGTGCTCCAGGTTGACAGGAGACGGCTGGAGGAACCTCCTGGCTCTTCTTTGAAGGTATCTGAGTGTGGGGTGGGGCAGGGTCTGTGGCATCTCCACGTTGGTGTGAGCAGTGCTGGGGCAGAGCTGGCAGGAGGCAGCAGTTCTTCCCAAGCCCTGCGCACCTTTACCTGCCCTGGACATTATAGATCGCTTCACCAGCAAATCATTCCTGGTGCTGGCTGTACTTTGCCCTGCAAAGCAACGCTCTGTAGGGATGTAAACAGCTTTCTGAGCAATAAAAGCTCTGAGGGCAGATTTTTGGCTGGTGCAATCCTCCCCTCCCTTCGCAGCGGCTCTTGGGGCAGCCAGGCAGGGAGGTGCTGGTGCTTCAGCTCCATCTCCCTGGAGAGACCAGCTGGGATGTCCCAAGCGTGCTGCTGCGGTGCTCCCTGGCTCTGTGGAAGGCTGCGGGGCACTTGCACGGCTGTTGGTAACTCGTGGTGGGGCTGGGGCTACGATTTGGTAAGGAAAAGAAAAAGGAAGTTATCTACAGCAAGCCGTAAACACAGATCATCAGTTTTAGCGTGTGGGTATCCGGCCTTGATGTAGCAAGGATGCAGCCACTGGGGTCTGAGCAAGATGCCCTGGCCAGGGGGAAAGTCCTGAGGTTTGTTTGTCTCCTGGTTCCGCTCTGCTCACGGCCGGGCGTGGAGGACTCGCATGCAGAGACAAATTACATAAGGGCTGCAGCTGACTCATTGCCAAGTCCCTGTTTTTCTCTCAGTTTCGTGGGGATGGAGGCACGGCCGCACAGCCGCTCGTGTCTTCTCCTCCCGGCACCTCTGAGAGCAGCCTGCAGCGTTTGGGAAAAACCCGCAGAGGCTCCCACTGCCCGGGGAAATCCGAGCAGCAGCGCCGCAGAGCCGTGCCACAGTCCTGCCCGTGGGCTGCCGGGGAGCTGCGAGAAATCGCCGCTTCCTCGCTCGCTGGGTGGAGATGCTCCAGCATCTTCACGGGAAGACCTTCCCGCATCCCAGCTTGTGCTGGGGTGGTTGTGTAGCGGGCAAAAAGCAGCATGCGGGGGGCTGGGGAGGGGGGCTGCAGCTCAGCCCCACCCCGTCACCCCGAGCAGCAGCGATGGCTTTGCAGGGAAACTCCCCTCGGTGGCTGTTATCATGTCGCTGCCAGACGGGAAAGCGAAACTCAGGGCTTTCAGCTGGGTGTGTATCTAAAATCGGCAAATCCTGAGTTTCGTTTCTCCCCCGCCCTGATGCGGTGACGCAGCTTTGCCTCCTTCCTGCTCCGGCTGCAGTTACCGGGCTCGGGTAGAGGCTTCCTCTGCTCTGCCCGCTGGGGATTAAGTACCAGCAGAGCCCGGCTTCTCCCCAGCGTTTCTTCTCTGTCGCCTTTTTGTACATGTTCAGCATGGCCAGAGGCTTTATGTAAGATAGCAAAAGCTCTTTGCTCCTGGAGCTATAGGGAAAATATCCCAGCTGTAAAATCAGGGTGAAATCTCCAAACTCCTCACCTGTAAAACCTGAACAGCCTCAGTGCCAAGGCTGCTCTGCCTGGGTGAGCCGGGCTCTGCCCCTCCTGGCTCTGGCGTCTTGCGAGGGGGGGTTGGTTGGAGGTATTTCTAGTTTTTTTGCTGTTGTCTGAGGGTGTCTGGGCTATCGCAGAGACGTTTGCTGTGATTTAGAGTCAGTGTGGTGGGGAGGACGATTTCTGACTATGGACAGCTCAAACCGGGGATGGGCTCCATCGCTGTTGCACATCCCGGTGCCGGCGCTCGCTCCGTGCTGGGAACTGGAGCTGATGCCTCTTCTGCCTCGCTCTGCTCTGGGGCTGCATCTTCGCAGGGGAGGGGGGCAGCTCCTTTCCTGGGCAGTGATGGGACCCCCACACTGCCTCAGCTGACAATGGTTCTTGTGGCAGCTGCAAGGAGAAGGCCGGGAAGCTCCTTCCTGGGAAGGAAAGCCGAGCGTGAGGGTCCATGGGGTCAGCTCCTGCTGCGAGGCTTGTGCAGAGCAGAGCTCAGCCTCGTGGTCATGGCCCTGCTGCGGGCAGTGATCCTGGCTTTGGGGCTGCTGGTGACACGGGTTTGGGGCATGGCACAGGTGGATCTGCTGCCCGGGGGCAGCTGGTTCCCATGACCACCCAGTGCCCACAGACCTGGGCTGCCCCACAGCCCTCACCGGTGTGGAAATCCCTTTCCCTGCAGTGCTGCTGGCTGGGAGTGGGGTTGGGCTCTGAACAAAGCTGGAAGGTAAAAAAATATCATTCCTCTTCCTTCAATGTTGATAAACATGCCAGAAACCTGTCCCTGCCCCTCCTGCCTCGCTACTCCTGTTGCTGGCGTGCCCAGCCAGCTGGCTCTCGGCTCCTTGCCCTTTCATTCTCCTGCTTGTTTCGCCACTGGTTTTGTCTCGGTGCCCCTGCGCCACGTTGCCAAGCAGAATGTGCCCATCCCTCGAATGAGGGATTTAGCGGCGTCGCTGGGGGCAAGGAAACTTTCCCTCCGGTGCCTGCAATTGTTCGCACGAGTCGCTGGTGGTTGGAGGTGTGGTGGTTTTACCTCGCTGGGTTTGCAGCTGGCTGCTGGCGTGAAGATAGTTTTATGAGGTGGGAGGGCTGGGGCTTGGCCGTGGCACTGGGTCGAGCACAGTTGGTGCTCCGCAGGTTGGTGCTTTCTGAAGCCTCGTGCCCAGGCTGGCGGGATGATGCCACGGCCCCAGGTAGTGGTCCTGGGGCTGAGGAGGAGGGGGTTCTG
>NW_009728484.1:0-3877 GCF_000703405.1 Apaloderma vittatum
TGCTCCTGCTGACACCACCATTCCTGATCCATCAGAAAAGCCTCACCCGTGCTTGTCTGAGAGAGGGGCTGAAACCCTGACCCAGCAGGGTCGAGGTGTCCCCAGCACCCCGTCACCAAGGCTGAGCTTCCCGAGCTGTGGGAGACCGACCCCCACCCCCTGTGGGTCCCGCCGTGCCGGAGGCTCCCGCACTGGGCGCTCAAGGCACGTGCTGTCGCGATGCGGGGCCGCCGGGTACTGACTTGACGTGTCCTTTCTGTTGACATGCGGCACGTGTCACGCTTAGGACACGGAGGAAGGCAGCTGGGCACAGGTGAGGTCCCTTTCCCGCGCGCGGGGTGGTGACGGGAGGGGGAGCTGGACGTGGCGGGGCACCCGGGGAGAAAACGTTAGGGCGACGGCGCTCGACGGGTTTGTGTTGGGGTCTAACCCAACCCTGTGGTCCCCCTGAGCCGTGTTTCACGTACAGGGAAATCCTCTTGTGACCTTGTGTCATCCTTCTCTGCTTCAGGCAGGGTGACTTCTTCTGGGATCTATAAGACACAGATCCTGCGCAAAAACCCCCGAGCAACCGGCCGCCCTGTGTCAGGTTTCTAGCTGCACAGATGTTGTTTTTACCTTTTTTTTTAGCCCCAAGTTCAGGATATACACCGTTTGCATGAACTGTAAAGGTGGGAGGAAAGAGTCCTGCTTGGATCCATCTCTTGTGGTTTTATCAGTCTCAAATGTTTTCCTTTTCTGGTGGTTTGTATTTTGGTTTTGGACCCAGAATCAACTTCCAGTGAAAGTGAATGGGTTATTTTTCTGCCCGAAACTCACTTTTTTTTTTTTTTTTGAAGTCATAAAGTAGATCTTTCGGTGATTTCCAAGCTTCTTCAACATCAGTTTAAGTTTCACCGAAACCTCTTCCTTAGTTGTTTCAGCTTTCCTGAATGTGATTTTTCCAGAAGAAGCTGATCGTAAAGTCCAGCTACCCCTTATACTTGCTTTTTGGCTACTGCCTTGTCTCCTTGGGGGACGTCAGCAGGACACAGGCCATGGCCAACAGGACTGTCTTCTCCAGCTCCTGCTGTACAAACTAGAAATAAACTCCTCTGGCTGGTTCGATCCTCAGGACAGTGACCCCCCAGCACTGTCGCTGGTCTCCTGGCACTCTGCAGCTCCCCCAAGCCCTGGTTTCTCCCAACGTTCTCCGTTTGCTTCTCCGCAGACCCTGGCCTATGGGGACATGAACCACGAGTGGATTGGGAACGAGTGGCTGCCCAGCCTGGGTCTCCCGCAGTATCGCAGCTACTTCATGGAGTGTCTCGTTGACGCGCGGATGCTGGACCACCTCACGAAGAAAGATCTCAGAGTGCACCTGAAGATGGTGGACAGCTTCCACCGGTGAGCCCTCTCCTTCGGGAGCACCCTGGGGTGCAGTGTCGGCACGTGGAGCAGAGGATGGGGCAACTGGAGGGGTTTTTCCGCTGGTGCTGGAGGGTGACTCTTCTAGGCTCAACTCAGGCACCTGGGCTGGGGCTCCTCATATGGGCAAACGTTCTCCTTCATCGCATCCTTGCAAAATTGCGGAGGACCATGCCTTCTTCTGCCTTTGGAGCAAAAATCAAGGCTCATCCCACCTGATATCCCACTGGCAGTCACCTGCCAGCAGCCCAGCTTGGAGAAGGCTTATGCCACCCCAGCCACCTTGCTCAAGCACCAGTCTCCAGCCTTGCCATGGGGTACCACCACCCACCCCGACCCATGGGGCTGTGTCCGTGGGCTTGCCAAGCCCTTCCCTGCTCTGGGGATAGACCCTTCAGCCTGGAGTTACCACGGAAGGGAGGGACATGCCCCATTTTGCGGCCACAATATTGCCTTTGGGTTGTGTCTGTCCTGACCCAGCCCTGAACCGAAGCATCCTCTGGGCACGTGGAGAGCAAGCAGGGATATGGGTCCCTCCTCGGGTCCCTCCAAGCCACCTGCCCCACCTTGCTGAGCCACTGAGGGTTGGGTGATGTCTTGTGTCCTTGCAGCACCAGCTTGCAGTACGGCATCATGTGCCTCAAGAGGCTCAACTACGACCGCAAAGAGCTCGAGAGGAGGCGAGAAGAGACCCAGCACGAAATCAAAGGTCAGCGGCCACACACCCGATCCAGCTCTGCAAAAGGAGATGAGAAACCTCCCTAGAGATGCCCAGTGACGGTCTCTCTCTGCCATCCCTGATTTTTAACACAGCGTTTGCCTAGGGAAAATCATTATTTCTGAGCTACCACGCCACCGGGGCTGTTCTTCAGGAGGGGGAACCTCCCTGCAGTGTTTCCCCAACAGATTGCTCCAAGCGCCTTTGTGCAGCTTAGCCCAGTCAGGCAAGAGGAGGCAGGAAGGCTGTCGAAACAGGAAAGGTCCAACCCGAGCATTGGATCATCTCCTCCTGCCCATTTCAGACGCTCAGGACGCCTCCTGGCTTGCTCAGCCTCCCCTTCCTCGCTGCCTGTCCTGAGATTCCCCCTGCATCTGGCTGCTGCTTAGATTACATCTCGTTATTGATAATGCCCCTAATTACACCAGCAGCCGTGGGTTCTTAGGATTGATTTTCACAGTTGTTTTCTGCCTGTTATTTCAGCATTTAGTTGGGTAAATTGACGTGAGCTGTTCCTGCCACTTGAGCACTCGGTAGCGCTGCCGGCTCGGGAGGGAGAGCCCCAGGATTGGCCTGGGAGGGCTTCAGGACATTGGCAGGTCCCCACGCACCCACAAACGTGCTCTGAGCTGGCCCTGAAGCCGTGCCCTCGCTCTCTTGCAGACGTGTTGGTGTGGACCAACGACCAAGTCATTCACTGGATCCAGTCCATCGGGCTTCGCGAGTACGCCAACAACCTCGTGGAGAGCGGCGTGCACGGGGCGCTGCTGGCCCTCGACGAGAACTTCGACCACAACAGCCTGGCGCTCGTGCTGCAAATCCCCACGCAGAACACGCAGGTCAGAGCAGAGCCCCGGAGGGATTTTGGAGGGATTTTTGACTCCAACTCTGCCCGTCCAAGCGGAGCGCTCCGAGGGCTTCTCTCGGTCATTCTGGGGCTTTCCCAGGATGGGAGTTTGTGCTGCAAGCTGTTTCCCTCACTAGGAAATTCTTGTTTATTTTTAATTTCAGGCTCGACAAGTGCTGGAGAGGGAGTTCAACAACCTGCTCGCCTTGGGCACCGATCGGAGGCTGGACGATGTGAGTACCAAACCTCTCCCATATCCAGATCGTGCTGAGCCCCTGCTCTTGTGCAAAACCAGGAGAGGCAGGACCTCTGCTCTCGTCTCTCCTTGTCCAGGGCTGTCAAACAGAGCAGTCGCCTGAGCAGTATTAGGGGAATAAGCTAAAACAATTAGACAAGACCCCAAGGAGGGGTTGGTGGGTTAGAGATGGCCCATTAAGCAGCCAGAAAAGTGTTCCCGTTGAGTCGTTGCAGGTGGGAGTTCATCTAGATCTACGTGTAGCTTTCCTCCGTGAGATACGATGGCAGAGCTTGCCAGGGCTCTCTTTGGGGCGCAGAGAGAAGCAGGACCTTCGAGGTGCCATTGTCTGGCCAAGGTTAATGCATCTCTTGGCCTTTGTGGGGGCTCGTGTGCTGATGACTCCAAGGCATCTTTGCAGGAAGGCTGGAGGGAAGAGATGGCCGAGCTGGAAAGGATAAAAGCCTGTGGCGTGGGGTGCTGGAGAGGTCTCCCCTGTTCTTGACCCAGTTTGCTCACACATTTCTGCACTCTTGGAGCTGGTCGCCACGCGCAGGCACGCCCTGGTTAGGTGGGAGCAGTGCTGGTGTCTCCCAGGGGCAGAAGGTCCTGCTGCCACTGATGCCGGGCCCGTGACTTGTCCTTCCCTCGCAGGGCGATGACAAGCCCG
>NW_009728484.1:3988-5875 GCF_000703405.1 Apaloderma vittatum
CCTGCCCCCTCCATCTGCCCCTGCCAAGAAAATGCCCCCGGAAGGTAGGTGACCCCCTGCTCCCCAGGGTCCTCTGCCGGCCCTGCCCAGACCTCCTGGTGAATGTGCAGAATGAGGAGAGGAGAGGAGAGGAGAGAGGAGACAGGAGAGAGGAGAGAGGAGAGAGGAGAGGAGAGAGAGGAGACAGGAGACAGGAAAGAGGAAAGAGGAAAGAGGAAAGAGGAAAGAGGAAAGAGGAAAGAGGAAAGAGGAAAGAGGAAAGAGGAAAGAGGGGACGCCTCTCAGCTAGACCAGGCTACTCAAGGCTCCATCCAACTTGGCCTTGAACACCTCCAGGGAGGGGGCAGCCACAACGTCTCTGGGCAATTTATCCCAAAGTCTTGCCACCCTCGTACTGAAGAATTTCCTCCTAAGGTCTAATTTAAATCTATTCTCCTTCAACTTAAACCCATTTCCCCTTGTCCTGTCAGTGGACACTTTGTAAAAAGTCCGTCCCCAGCCTTCCTGTAGGTTCCCTTCAGGTATTGGAAGGAGAGAGGAGAGAGGAGAGAAGAGAGAGTGGAGAGAGAAGGAGAGGAGCTTGCTGATCACCAGCAATGGGATCCTTCAGCCTGTGATCCTTGAGCCTTGCCTGCTGTACATGTTTTTTTCAGGAGGGTTATTTCAGACTCTGATCTGGTGTGTGATTTCTTTGTTTTGAGCCTCCAGGACAAGGGAGCAGGCTGGATTGGGATGTGAAGTGGGGCTACGTGTCACTCACCCTGGGTTTGGGACCCAAGTCAGAGCCTGCTGGGGTAGCACTGGGGGCTGTCAGCCCAGCCTGGGCCAGTCTTGTCCTTCCTGCCTTTTGGGAGCCATCCCCAACGGGCCGGAATTCAGCCTGAGCGCTGCTGAGCAGCCACTCTCACAGGGCTGGCAGAGCTCTGCTCTGACGCTCTTGCTGCCCATGGTGCTGGCTGTCGTGTGTTTGAGCTGAGCACACTTCTCCTGGGCTCCATCCCATGACACCTTTCTACGAGGTGTCTTAGAATCGTAGAATCGCAGAATGGGTTGGAAGAGACCTCAAAGATCGTCTAGTTCCAACCCGCTTTGTCCCTGCCAAGCCTGGGCACAAGCTCCAGCCAGGTCACTCTAGTTTGTCCCCTGGGCCAAGCACCCACACACTGTCCCAAGCCACCCACCACATGCCCAGCGGAGCTGAGCTGGCTTCAGCAGGCTCAGAAATGAGCGTGCCAATGAGAACTAGAGAGTTCAGCTTTCACCTTCCAGCTCCCAGCCCCAGGCTCAGCTCCCCTCCTGTCTCCAGATACAGTTTTCCTTCCAGCCATGCGCGTCAAACTTATGTTTGAACTTTTCTGACCCCCTCCCTGGAAGCTGCG
This sequence comes from Apaloderma vittatum, assembly GCF_000703405.1. NCBI lineage: Eukaryota > Metazoa > Chordata > Aves > Trogoniformes > Trogonidae > Apaloderma > Apaloderma vittatum. The sequence continues at coordinate 5,368 of NW_009728484.1, forward strand.
GTTCCTGCCCAGCTGAGGACGGTGAAACCTGGGACAAAGCCCCTGGGTCTGGCAGCACCCAGGCGCGGGGAGCAGGGTGCTCGCTGCCCAAGAGTAGAGATGGCAAACGGCAGCTTTGCAAATACGCCGGAGGCTCGGCAGCTCAGAGCTGCCAAACGTCCTTTGACCCTCGTCTTCACAGGGCTTCCGCGCACAGATGCTGCAAATGTTTTGGTGGGAAGGCGAGGGCTAATTGGAGCCATCACTAATTACACGCTCTGCTCGTTGACTCCCTTCCAGTTGGTGCCTCTGGGTCACCAAGGCTGGAGACCTCCACGGTCCGGACGTACTCCTGCTGAGGGTCAGCGTGACGGGAACCAGCCCGGCCCTGGGTAAGTGCGAGCAGGACCAAGGCCTCGGGAGTGGATGGGGACCGAGAGGAGAAAAACCCCCCGGTGGGCTCCCAGTCACCGCAGCACGATGTCCCTGAGGAGGTGGGCACATCCCTTCCCACCTGCAGAGCGGCTGG
>NW_009728484.1:5950-6420 GCF_000703405.1 Apaloderma vittatum
TCTTGGGCTATAGACATAGGAGAAACGAGGCCCAGCGTCCTCTGCCTGGCATCACCCAGGCAGGGCGTCTGCTTTCACCAGGGTTTGCCTTGCCATGGAGGACCATGGAGACCTCAGTGGTGGGGGAACAGCCCGCTGCTGCTGCTGCTTGAGGCTCTCAGGACCCTGAGATGTTGCAGAAGGGATGCTCAGCATCCCATCCACGTACGGTTTGTCCAGTCCCTGGACAGACTGCTCCCCCACCTAGCTAGGGTGTCCCACTGGGATGAGGGAGGGATAGTCAAGCTCTTCACAGAGGCTTCTGGGGTCCTGCTGTACCCCGGGCTGTGGGTCCCCCGTGCCCGGAGGGACCGACTCCGTCCGGGTTTGTTGACCTGCGGGTGTTGGGTGGAGGTGAGCCACCACCCTCACGAGGCTTTTCCCCCTTCATTTCTCAGCGCATCCCCACTCTCTGTACGGCCACGTGCTGG
>NW_009728485.1:0-22686 GCF_000703405.1 Apaloderma vittatum
ATATTATAAATATAATATAAAATATAGCTTTTGCTATATTTAGTCTGAAAGAGAAGTGTATATTGGTTGAGGTGAGGCTGGTTGTGGTATGACTGGCGTGCAGGACTGTTCAGTGTCTGCTGGGACCAGGGACCTCACAGGTCCTTCTGACATCAGCTGAAACAAATCAAAGTAATGCAAGACCAGAACATGAAGATTGTGGGTCCAATGGGAACCCCTTGCTTCTGGCAAACAGACTACCTTTGCCCATATACTCTCCTGGCACTCCCTCACTGAGGGAAGGTGTCATCACTTTTGACTTCTGCTTTCGCTGTTGCCCAGTAATTAGGGAGTCCTCCTCACAATAGAATCATACAATCATAGAATGGCCTAGGCTGGAAGGGACCTTAGAGATCATTTTAATCCAGCCTCCCTGCACGCCAGGGACGCCACCTCTTGACTAGATCAATATCTTTGAGTAAAAATACGTGTGAAGGTAACAGGTGTTTTAAGAATGCATTTTCATATAATTGTTTTGTCACTTTGTGTCTTAAATGTTACCAGTTAATTGACTGTATTCTCAGTCCTCACAAACGTAACAAAAATCTCATATTTAGTAATTTCATAAAGCCACTGCAGCTGGAATTAAGAGATTACAGGAGATCTTTATTTTAGAACATAAGCTTCAAGTTTTAATGCTTGTTTATAAAACCTCGACAAAATAAAAAACTAATCTGTAAGATCTCAGCAAAGAGCTAGTAAAAAGAAAACCAAACTATTTTTTTTTACTGTTCTATTTTTAAAATAATCTTATGAATATCTCAGGTTTGACTCGAGATTTTGGATGGTTGAAATTGGCAGTGATATCAAAATAGAAATCTTTCCAGTTTCAGAAGTAATGCTCTGGTTTCCAAAGCGTTTTCCCAAGCAGACTTGTTTGATTTTTACTCAAGATGTTTATTTGTTCCTGTACTTCACTGTAGTGTATAAACATTATTGAAACATGCCACAGATGTTTTCTCATTCTTTTATTTTTTTGTATGGTCACATTACAAGATTTTGGTTAAGATTAATATTACCAGTGTCCCTTTTCTTAGTAGATTTAAGTTACTGCTGTGTGAGAACGGAAAAATTTTAGAAGATTTAGATGTTCTTTTGATGTGAATGCATTTGACATCTGCACTTTTGGTTGTTTAAAAATTGTTGATGCTTTTCATGTGATCCCTCAGCCAACTGAGCTTTATCTCTGAAGTAATTATACATTCAATTATCCATTCAATAAGCCTTGCCCTGCTCTTGATGCTCCCTAATTTCATCACTTTGGTGAAAATATGTGCTAGTTTAATGAAAATCATCACATTTCGCTGGGCCACATATACATACATGGTTCTAAATGAAGAGAGCGATGAGAGATGAGACATCTTTCTCTTCTTTTTCCCTGCTCTATCCAAGATAATGAAAGAATTAAGGAAGAGATATGCGCAACATACAAGCAGCGAGGAGGAGTGACCTCAGTATTTTCAGCTGGCAGTGATGGTTACCAAGGTGGAAATAATATAACTGTGTCAAGAAACTAGACATTTTACAGCAAAATAAAGCAGATAAAGTTAAAAAACTTTGAGGAATGCTCTAGACATAAGGATATTCAGAGCATACATGCTTGCTCATGGCCCTATGCAAAAGATCACTTTTTAAGTCAGTCTGAGATAGTTAATAGTTGACTAAAGCACAGGACTTATACTTTGCATTGACCTGTAATGCTTCCTTTTCTTTCAGATTAACCAATTCTTCAACAATAGCAACAAATTTCTAATTGACCCGCAGAGCATAGTTATACCAGACTACGTCTGGGAAAAAATTATTATTTCTAAATGCCTGTGAAGTGTCTACATTGTTAATTAGAGTCAATTGACAGTCAATTTGTTCTTTACAAAATTAGGAAAAACTTTTCTGTGCAGAAAACTGTAGGAAGACATATCTATCCATTGAGATTTTTTAATATTTCATAGGTTTTAATTAACATAAATTTTTTTTTTCTACAAAAGTTACAAAAACAAAAAAAAATCTTGAAAGTTTGTATGCTTGAGCAAACGACAAATGGTTCACCTCATTCACTTACTTCTCATACATTTCCCATAGTAAATCATTGTTAGCAGATGGGTTTTTTGCCAACAGTTAGATTAAAGTTAGAAAGGACAGTTTACATTTAAAGGGAACACTATTCACAGCCACATTTAGCTTTTTACAGAAAATGGGAATGGGAAGGTAGAAATGGAGGACAGGATACTGAACTGTTTAATCTCACTTGGCTTTCTGCAGCAAGGGATTGCATCAATTGAAAAGAACGTCTCTGTTTATATTTAATTTGATTGAACTATATATGACATTAAGTAGTTTGCACTATATGAAAACTCATGTTCAGTGATCTCACTTTCATAAAAGGACCTTTGCATGACTTTGTTGAAAAAAAATAGCTATGAGATATCTATTCTAAAACGGGGTTACAAAGTCAGAGGATCTTAGTTTTAGAGGTATGCAATTATCAGTAGAGTATTAATATTAAAAACCGTGATTTGATACACTATGAAGTCAGCAGCATAATGTCAGGTCTTGTTCTAAAGAGCACTGTTAGTTTTAGTTCAAAGTGGTAATATATTAATAGAGCACATTGTAGCTTTGGTATCATTCATAATTTAACAAGCTACTGGCACTGTGCAGACATAGTCATAAAAGGCAAACAATTTTCTTGTCTAGATTTTACTTCTAGATCTCATTGTAAAACAAAACTGCTTTCTAAAAGTGTAATGAAAGCAAATTTTGCTAGTGGTGGGCTAAAAGGTTAAGACAAAAATTAAGATGAATGCTATAATTTAGAAACTAATCCAAAATTTGGACATTTTAGATTGCATTATGTCATAAGGAAAAACTCCCTAGCAGAATAGCTTGAGCAGAACTAACTAACAATTAGTCAAAAGCCTCCTGGTTGGTATATGGCTGCTGTACGTTTCTATTTTTTAGTTAATAGTGATAATACTCTGAGTTTCTTTTGTAAAATACTTTTTCTTTTCATATGCAGTCTCAAGAGAAGAACGTGTTGCAGTATGTGGTTATTCTTTGTCTTAAACTAACACACTGGTGGTTATCTTTGCACAGGGTTTTCCTGTTGTAAATGCGCTGAATTAGATCCTTATGTTCCGTAGGAATTCAGTTTCTCTAGCAGTTTCAGTAATCAAAAACTGATACAGCAAGTCACTGTGTGTATATATATATATTTGTTTATTGCGCATAGGTGCTGGGGTGCTGGCAGCAGTGGGGACTGCAGGGTCACCCTCTGTGAGGGGAGGCCGGGGCTGCCCTGGGCCAGACACGGCCCATTCCAGCCAACCCCCTGCAGGGCACGGCTGGGATGTGCAGCCAAGATTGTGGCACCTCAGGGAAAAAATAGTAAAAAATAAAGTGGTAAACACTGAGAGAAAGGAACAGCAAAGCAAGAAGTGAAGGAAGGAGCTGGTCACAACACATGGTAGACCCTGATAGGATTGGCTGTAAAGGTGGCCTACTAAGAAGTTCAGAAGCCTGAGCAGAAGAAAGTGGCTGCTGAAAGTGCTGACAAACAAAGTGGCTGCCACCCTGGGAGCTGTGAGCCTGTGAGCTATGAGCCTGGGAACCAGAAACACTCTTGAAAAGGGAAGCTGGCCTCTTCAAAGTACCCCCAGGTTACATAGAAACCGGAGACATCCTGAAATACCATTGATAAGTGCAAAACCAAGGGAGAGTAATGGCAACTTACTGTCTGAGAAGGCGGAAAATTGTCTGGGAAAATAAAACAGGTCTGAAAGACCGGAGAACAGAATCACTTATTGGCTGTTATAGGTGAAAAATAGAAATTAATAGCATTGAAGTAAGCTGCTTGAAGCAGGATGTCCTGCACCCTCTTATGTCTCTATGTTATAAAAAAGACCTAATATTTATGCAAAACCGAGCCTCTCTCTCTAATAACTTCTTGTGCTACTCATACATTTACTTTCCCAGGTGGGCCAAATTCTGTGCAACCTCTTTATGAGAGCTTAGACTTTCATTAGGGATGCCTGGCTAACTCCAAACGGTGACATGGGTCAACTCCGAGGTGAGAGTCTGCCTGTTATCTTAGTGATCCCCCTTGGGGCCATTTTCTGGGGTCAGATCAGTTTGTTCTTCCACCTCTGGGAGGGGTGGGTCCGTCTTTGGGATCAGTTTGTCCTCCACTTTGGAACAGTGTGGCCCCTTCTGAAATCTAATGCAGGCGGTATCTATATGATATACCCATAAAAGTAATCTGTTGTAAGCATATCTGCTGTTACATTGTTGATTAGCTACTTCACTAATAAATTCATAATAACGAGTAATAGGATATATCTACTTACTTCTTGCTCTTATAGGTTGTTACTCGATGATTGGTTGCTGCTATTAACTGCTGCCATACTACTGTTTCATACTATATTATTGCCAATAGCAATTTGTAATACTTTGTTTATATATATTCAGTTTATTAATCATAGGTATACTCACTAGTGGTGATTTTTGTGGTGTTTGTGGTAACAAAGTAATAAAGTAGAGAAATTTAGAGGATAAAATTTCCATGTTCTTCCGTATTACAGAATTCTATGAATGCTGCAGGCCATGTAACCCTTTAAGTCATGACAGACCCATAATGGAGCAGAGGAACCAGGTAAGAAAGACTGAGAAGTTGGAAAAAAATAGGGAGAAACAAGGTTGATTGCTCAAGCATTGACTAATATTTGAAAGTTTTAAGTAAGCAGCAAAGCTAGCTTCCTTAAAAATGATCTAGTAAAAATGATATCTTAACCTAAAACATTGCTTAGATTTTTAAATGTCATAGAAAGGAAATAAAGGCTGTGGGTTTTAAATATATTTGATCAAGAAATTTAATTTCCATTCAGTCAAGTGAAGTAAAAATGGTAAAGTCATACAGTGATTTGTCCCATAGCATTCAATACTCTAGATGAAAGATAAAATGCCAGCACTGTTAGAGACATGAATGTAGGTAACAATAAAAACATTTCCTTTCAGCTGCATATCAGTATTTGAGCAACAGCTTAGAAGCTATAATGAGATGAATTCAATGAAACTCCCTTGACCTAGAAGGAGAGGTTTCAAAGCAGTATTGAGTTTCTCTGTTGAAGTGAAAGAAATGTTAAGACAGAGCACTACAGTTAAAAACTTGTAATAGGCTCTGAGAAACTTCAGACTTGCTCTTATTTATTTGAGATGAGAATCTGAAACACTTAGCTGATTGTAGCAGCAAAATGTAAAAGTATTAGGTCAAAAGTTAAATGTCCTGAAGATTAAATTACTTCTTAGATCCTTAGTAATGTTACAAAACATTAGGATTCTTTATAAGCTAGAGAAACTGATCCTAGGTGTTAGGTTTTGCTTGGGCCTAGTTTAAATTCCTCTCTATCTTAACATAAACTGTAAACCCAATCTGACAGAAAAAGTCTGTTGACTTTTTTCTTTTTCTTTTCCATTATGAATACTACTGCTTTTTCTATTGACTAGACACAAAAATGTAAAGTTTCACTAAGAAAAAATAATTATTTCATAATGTGAAAATATACACTATAACCAGATAGTACATTTTGTTACCATTAAGTCATGAAACAATTCTGATATTTCTAATTCAAATCAAACCATAAGGAAAAACTGAAGATTTCTGTAGGCGTTTGAGGGTCGTTTATCTCTCAAACTAAATGCTGAGCTGTTTTTGCACTTGTACAGAAAATTCCATTATTCTTGAGATTGATCACTGGTGACTTCAGAAATCAAAATATCTATACTTTCCTATGTACCATTAATCAAGTAAAAAAGTGTGACTCTTGAGCTTAAAATCTCATATCATATGCAAATGATCTACTTTCTACACAGCAACAGTTTGCAGCTTCAGTTAGAATTAAGAAAGAACATTCAATCAAAATTAAGATCTACAGATTTTCTTTAGGTATTATAGGTTCACACATTAGTTTGACAGCTAAAGCAAAATATATATAAAGAAGGCAACCGTATAACTGTTACTTTCCCCTGAACATTCATTTAATTTCACAGAATATTACAAATTAATTTTGGTTTTGCCCCTATGTCAGTTTTTAAAGTTGGTTTCCTTCTAATCCATTAATTATACGTTTGGTGGGCCACATATGAAAATCTCGACCTGTCCATTGCCCTTATTAAAAAAATAAGAGCAGATTCTGAGTGAAGGCATTGATGGCTCTTACAGGCCAGCTTCACTGGGCCTTACTCTCATAGGAGAGAATATGATGTTTGCACCAACATTACTGAAAAGACTGGCCCAACAAGAAGAGATTCATCGAGCCAAATGGTTGGTGTCTGAGGGCCTGACATCCGCACTGTAGGTGTGGAGGGTATATGGGGACGGGGGGACAGAGGATATGTACTGAGCTACTGTTGGTTGAGGTAAACACAGTTTAACAGACAAAGCAAAAGCTGTGCATGTAAGCAAAGCAAAATAAGGAATTAATTTACCACTTCCCATTGGCAGGCAGGTGTTTCACTGTTTCCAGGAAAACAGGGCTCCATTACACATGCCAGTTACTTGGGAAGACAAACGTCATTACTCTAAACATCCTCCGTTGTCCTTCCCCCTTCTTCGCCGCAGCTTTTATTGCTGAGCATGATACCCTATGGTATGGAAGATCCCTTTGGTCGGTTTGGGCCATCTGCCTGGTTGTGTCCCCTTGCAGCCTATTACAGACTCCCAGTTCATTCAGTGGAGGGGCCAGAGTGAGAAACAGAAGACCTTCATGTGGTCCTAACACTGTTCAGCAAAAGCTAGAACTTCATCATGTCATCAGTGTTTTTTTGGTCACAAATCTAAAAAATAGCAACACATGAGCCACTATTAACAAAGTAACTAAAGTAGTATTAAAGAAGTAGGCTTCATCCTACCTGGTGTAACTATGCTGCTGGTCCTGGGAACTGAATGTTCGTTAGTCACTGCAATACATCTTCAGGTTTAACTTCACTGAACAGAAATTCAGCTTTTGCACCCTGAAGCCACCCTGCAGTGTAAGCCAAAGAGTATCTAAAGGGTTTATTTCAAGAGCAAAAGTTCCAAATTAAAATACTATTGTGAATGTACTTAATGTGAATGTACTTGATGTGGCCACACAGAAACAAATTAATGAGGAAGACGAGAGTCACACAGAGCTTTGAAAGCTGCAATAAATATTTCTTTATTTAGTGTGTGAAGAAGATAGTGAAGGCATTCAAAGATTAAGTAAATGACATGTTTAAGTCTGTGGCAAGGGAGAAATGGTGTATAATGAATACAATAATGATTAATGAGACTCCTCACAAGAATTATGAGGATCAAGCCACATAACCCATACAAAAAAGCTGGCATGTCCAGTAGCAATAAGAAGAGCACTTCACCAGGAATACCCTATTCCAGACATCTGTTCTGCCCTCTACAATTTAAGCAAAATACCAACAGGCATTGCAGAAAATACTACAAGACCTTCCCTTGTTTAGACTAGTAGGTGACTGCTAAGAAAATTATTGCTAGTTACATGTTGAAGATAATCTACAGGAAGGGACAATTAAAGTTGAAGAGTAAAACGACTTCAATGTAGTCCTTAATAAGAATATTAACATGTAAGTTTGACTCCATTTCTAGCAGGATTTTTCCTACATTTTGTCACAAAAATTAAGCTAATTCTTAAACTGAAACTGAGAGAATGCGTACTTCCTTTCTACTTCTGAAAATAGTAACAAGTGAATAGCTATGTCAAAGACCTTCAAGCAAGTGACAAATGCAAAGTCATTATCACCTGATCCTCATGAGAAGATCAGAAAATCATCAAAGTCCATTGACATAGGACTGTGTCTGACTAGGTAGGAATTTTTTCCTAAACCTGAGATATTTAAAATAGCTGTTTCTATTTGTGATTTTTCCTAAAGTTGATAATCTTGTGACTGTGACAATTCAGATGATGAGAAGATACATAAGACACTTCAGACTTAGGTTTATCTTGGAGCTGAATAAGTAGTAGTCATGTATGAACACCTGAAAAAAATATTCATTTTGCATGTAGCAAAAGAGCCCACAGAAAGACTAAAACATAGGAAATATGTACATTTCTTTCCACATAAAACTTTTATTTTGTCTCACAGTAAACCTCCATGTCCTTTATAGAGAACTTTAGCTTAATTTCATACATTCTTGTAATTTGTATCAAGTGAATTACGTCCAATGAAGCAGAGAAATCACATAAAATAACATAATAATCAGTATTTACTTGGCTATATACAACAAAACTTGTAAGATCATGATGTGAAAAAGACTAATTGACAGCCAAGTACTAGTGCTGAGCTACTTCAGAGGGTTAATGGCTGTCTGGTATGTTATACTGCCTTTGGGAAGTACTGCAGTACTTCAGACTGGAATAAATTTGGGAGTGAAGGAAAATAACTAATGGAATACTGAACAAGGCTTCTGCTAGATAAAGACAGGCAAATTCATTTTTAATTTTTAACCCACTTGAAAATCCTGGGCTTGAAATGACAGCTCAGGCTTGAGTGATTGTGTTAGTGCTTTTCTTAAGGGAAGACCAAGATAAAAGGAAGAATAACAGATAAAAAGCTAGGGAAAAATATGTAGTGAGAGATGGAAAAGATAGTAGGCACAGTAAAGTACTGATATGGATGAGTTTTAAAGGTTTGTAGAAGAAAAAAATTCTGCACAGAACAGTATTTGTAGTGAAAGAATTAGGTTCTCCTAAATTGGGATTGAAGTTAGTCCATTTGCATGCTCACCTTTCCCCCTACTAAGCCTTTTTTTTACAGGCTTTTCTGAAGGCAGCATATGAGAGATGTGTTTAAGCCGAGTTTCACAAAAAACAAGCATCCTTTATTGCATAGCTCTCTCTACTATTGAGTAAAGACATCTGGGTAGTTACTAATGTCTCATACAAGTTATTCTCCTTTCGTTACTTTTTTTTTGACATTCATTTTCTTATTTACAAAAAGCAATTGTGCTGTTACAGCCTAACTAACTTACACACACGAAATGGACTATACAATGGAATCTTTGTCTGTGCTTGGGGGAAAAAGACACCACGTTAGTAATTAAGTCTGTAATTCTTGCCCATAAGTGGCAACGAGCAAGGAGTACCTTAGGCTACTTCTCATATATACCCCACATATGTATGCTGATTCATTTTGCTTGCTCTCAGAGTACAGCAAAACAAATCTGCTTCGCAAGAGAAGCGTGAGTCAAGTGTGACAGCAAGGCAGGCAGGACAGACATCTCCTTGACAGGACTGCCGTCACACAACACCTAAGCCAGAGGAGTAGAGGTGGCCCAGTGACAGTAACCAGCTTCAGCCAAGAGTCCAGTGAGTGCCAGACATGTTCTTGGTGATTAGACAGGTATAAAGTTGAGCCAAGATGTCAAGGCAACCGTCAAGATCAACTAAGCCAAACATAGGCATACCCTATGGGCATACCTCATGCTGTAGGTATGGAACGAGTGCAAGGACTTGAACTTAAAATGAAGTTCTCAAACGAAGAGAGTAAATCCCTAATGAGCCACAGCTCATTCTCACAGCTCTTTCTCACACAGTAGTCCAATGTAGAGTTTTATAGCTGCACTACCATAGGGAGCTGGCAGGGAAGAGATTGCAAAGACTGATGTGTCTGCCTCTCTGGTTCTTGCTTGGATAGATAAAAGTGTAAGTTAAAGACAAATGTTTATTGTACCCACCTCTTTATATAGTCAGGTAGAAGACAAATATCTTAAAAGTTAATAATTGTCAGAAATTATGTGACAGAATTTCTAATAAGAGGTAGGCAGATTCTTCAACTTTCCTTACATGTATATGGAAAATAAATCTTAGAACATCTCAGAAAAAAGAACCATGGACAATGGCATAGGAAGATGGGCTACAGCTACTGTTTAGGTTGTTCTTACCTTTCAGTTTTGTAGCTTCTAACACAGTGGAGGCTTTGTACCTACTTTGATTTTCAGGTGTCTCTGGTCCTACTTTAGCAAAAGAGTGTAAAAGCAGTTTGCTTTTTTATTGTTTGGTTTTTGTGTTTTGTTTTTCCCCCTTACAGAGGTGATTTACTTATATTTCCTTTAATATAAACTATCTAGTTCAGATTAGGTATGTAGTTCAGGTTAGATAAATCTATAGCTGCAGCTCCTATATATCAGCTCTTCACAAAATATTTGCAGGAATTAGAATCTAACTAACACTGACTGCATGATTGAATGAATCAACAAAAAGTCTTGGGTTTACCCTAAAATGCTTTAATTCCTTATTGGCCAAATTTCTAGATGGAGGTAAAGTTTAAAGATGATAACAAAAGATTACAGTACTGGGCGAAATAAACCTTGTAATTTCCACACTTCTTGCTTTGTCATATAGCTTTTTGTCTTTCTTCTAGGATCCTTTCAGTCTGCACAATTCTATTTTAAATGAGACAGTAATTTATTTTGGCTCTACCATATACTGAAGAATATATTTGTTAGTACTGAGATAATAACTGATCAATTCTGTTCCTCCTGGAGCTGACAGAAGAACCTAAGGGAAGTGACTTAGTCATAAAATAGAAGGGAATGGTAGACTTAGTTTATGTCCTTAGTGTATTTAACATATATTACAGAGAGCGTAACTTTTTGCTACATTCTAAGGGTACCTTCCTGTTTCTAAACTTAAGGATAAACTTCTATCTATCCAGGTTTCTGATTATAAACAGATAGACATGTTTTATATACATGAATGTATAGAATCCATAAAATTATTTCATCTGTTATAAACTGGAGATATAGAATTGTTTTGAGACACATCTGTTAAGACAGTTTATCTGAGCTGCCACCTATCAAATTTCTGGAAAATATTTCCTGTCTTCACTTTGAGTAACCATCTTACGAAGATGTGGCTCTGAAAAAGAACTAAAAGCATTGCTAATTTTATGATAATAGCTAAGTAAACTTGCCAGATATTTTTACCAGTCTATTTTAACTCTGTTTTCCAAAGGAAACAATATTTATGCAGTCATGCTATTGTGCATCTAGTGAAACGTGAACCCATTTGCCAGTTTCAGTTCACATGTGGCAGAGTGGTGGGAACCCCAATCATAAAGAAAATCCAGCAAGTTTTGGGAAAGTGGATAACTAAATAAAAGAAAAGAAACCTTATTAAGGCCCCCACAGTGGGGAAAACTGTAGCATGAGCTGACTCTGGGGAGTTCAGATACAATGCAGACAGAGACCTATGTATTAAAAGTTTTAACTGAAGTTTATACTTTATTAAAATCTCACAAAATTAATTCATCCCAATATAATTAATTAATTTATCCAAGGAAACAATTCTTTATTCATTGATAGAATGTTTTTCTAGACAAGTTCTGAATTCAAACAGTATTGGATTTGTTATACTGATGCCTTGTATCCGTTTATTATTGGAATACATTGAATTGTTAACATTCAATGAGTTTTTTGTTTCCATTCTTTATTCTCTGTCTATCCCACATCATTTCCTGTTTCTTCTGAATATGTCCAAGACAGCTTTATCTGCTCTGGGTATGAAAACTATCCCCACTCCCTGGGCTACAGGGAGTCGTTTGAAAATGACAGTGGCAGTGACTATTATAACTTCCTTGAAGTTGCCGTGACCTATACCTATACCTATTTCTGTAGAGTCAAATGACTGGAGGGACAGCAGGAGGAAGCAGGATAAGAAAAAGTAGCTTATCAAGTTTTCGTTAGTTGGAGTTAGGCAGGGTCAGTCATGCAGAAAGCCTTTTCAGATGTACTTAGCTTCCCTTTCGGTTGAGTATAGAGCTGCAGATGTTCCTTGCTCCCCAATCTTGCAGAGATCCACAGCTGAAAAACTAACACCACTGAGACACTTTTCACACGAGTTCAAAGACATAACATCTACTTCTTATTTCATTGTATTGGAATGAGAAATATTAGGTCTCAGACAGGACCAAAAGGCCATATGTGTGCTGACCAGCCTCACCTGGGACCTGTCTCTGGATTTGAGGTGTCTATTTAAGCTGAGATCTGGACACCCTCAGCTTGCTAAAGTGATACTGTAAGTACACATATGCCTAGTTTTGCTACCTACTGTTCTGCCCTCCTGGCTGGACTTGTTGAGTGGGGCTTGGACTCAGCCTATATGTAGCCTTATCTCTACTCCTGCCTCTAGCCCAGTCTAGCATTTATGACTGGTCTTTCTGCATGGACTGTGGACCCGGTTTATTACCTTGCTTTGTCTGTGTTGGTCACTGGGACCTGTTGCTACCACTGCCTCTGATCAACAACCATGGGAACTGCAACCTGTGGGAGCATCACTGCCCAGCTTAGAGTGATGGGGTCATCATGGCTCTCAGCTCGTCTCTGTCCCAGAGCAGCTCCACTCCTGCAGCTCCGTGACAGCCAAGATATTTTTTCTGAGAAAATTAATTTTTAAATTAAACATATATAAATTAAGTACACAAACACACTTTTTTTGTCTGTAAATGCTAGTAACATTTTCACTAAAATGTGTAATACAAGAAGAGCTTCAGTATTAAAAGAACTAATTAGTGGGTATGTACTGTGGGATTTCAGTTTCTTATGTGATTGAAATACTCTAATTGATGGCAATGGAGCAAAAAGCAGCTGTTCTACTATGAACTTTTTCTATATTTGTATGAAGATATAAAACAGCCAGCCAGATTTCTTGCATAAGTGTTTGAACGAAATCATCAGTACCTGCTAGGATAAGCCTCAGATTAAGTTTCTCAGAACATCTGGCCAAGAAACACAGTACAGTATCATTTAGAATGTGCTAATCTAGTGCAGTGTTTGCTTTCACAGGGCATCTGATGCATAGTTCTGTCAGCAAGAAAAATGGTAGATAAAATATCAGAATTTAGATATGACTAAGTTTGGCTTATTTAAGCTTCAGATTGATTAACATGGGAATGTGAAAATGAGATATGGAAAGTGACTGACATAGTGGGTTCCCTAAAAAACTCAACAATTATTCCCTCAGGAGCCAGGTTATTGTCTAATAACTAGAAGAATACAATCCTTAATAAGAAAGGTGATTAAAGTTTCAGCATTTTGTTCTTTTACTTTCAGGGAAACTAAGATGAGATTGGGACTGATTCTCATTTCTGTTGTGATTGTGGCATCATTAAGAGTCTGTCCATTAATTGTAGGATCACTGACTCAGATATCCTGTGGTCTGTATCAGACTAAAATGTTTGACTGTGATCTAAATGCACCACCTAGACTAGAAATGAGTACTCTGTGGTTGCTGTGAGTGAGAGAACAGTGTTATATTGTCAGTGGCCACGGTCACCAGGATACCCATGTTAGGAACAGAATTTTACTGGAATTTCAAATTGACAGGCAAATATTTGGAAATCTAGTTTATATTTAATGCTTGCCATTGTCTTTTTGTTTCTTCCCCTTCCTCTCCCTCCCTTTTCGAATTTAAACTGTCTCTACTTGGCTAGGATGGGAAGCAGAAGTGCTGAAATATCTAATCTTGTGAGACTTCGAGCCCAGCTGTGGAGAATCAGTTTGCTTTAGACAGTTGGAATACAGTTCAAAAGAGCATCCCCAGTTTTTGGGTTTTGTCCAAGTGCTGAGACACTTGGTGGTTTATCCATCACTCTTTGTAATGTATTAGAACGTAAACACACTCTGTCAATGCATAAAAATGATATGAAAGTAAATATGCTCCTGACCTTGCTGTCCACTTGCAGGCATGACTCTGACTGACTTAGCATAGGGAATGCCTTCATGATTAGACATCTGTACGGCGAACGAGATAATATGTATTAATATGTGTTTTTTCTCTGGAATCAATTACAAGTGAGAAAAGAAAACTGTGAATATAATAACTTTCCCATGGACTGAGACTGTACAGCTACTACCATTCATCTGTGTAATGCAATTCTAGAAGTAAGCATAGCATAAGCTAAATTAAAAGGTTTTGGGGAACAAAGTCTGCTCTTTTTTTATATTATATTTGAAACTAGAGGAAGTGGCAATGAATACAAGAAGTTTTTTCTTCCTTCAGCAGGTTCTAACACAACCTGTTAGAGGAGCTGAGAACAATACTCTTAGTTTTCCCTAGAAACAGCCTGTAATAAAAACTATGATCTTGTGAAAAACAGTCAGTCTTTCCCTGTCTGGTGCAGTGTAACAAATGACAGCTTTCATGCCCACACCATTTATATAATTAACAATTAGCACCAAGAAAGTTCATTGTTATAGGCATTATGGCTTTATGATGCTGTGCAAAAGTGGCCTCAAGATTATCTTAAAAAATTATTTACTATTTAAGATCCAGAGAGACCAACTACTGCATTTGTAATGACCAAACTGTAACACGCTGAGGGGAAACTCCTGAATTATTGCAGGCTTCACAGATCAATGAGTGGTGCAATTCCGTGCAGTGCACTTTCTCAGCACTCTTCACACGATCTCTTTCTTCCTCTGTAGTTCAAACTCTGAAGGAGTCACCTTCCTTGGAAGTCTGGGAGAGGAGAACTGCATGCTGGAAGTGGCTGAAAAGCAGGGGATCAATTCTATGACACCCTGTGACTGATTCCTTTTAAAAGTCCATCAGTCCTTCTGGCTCTAGTGCAGCAGGGAGAAGCTGGGGAGCTGGTGGAGATTTCCCCTTATCTTTCCTTTTGTAATCCTTGATTGAACTGAAACTTTTGAGCAGAGAGATGCAAGGAAAATTGCTAATCAGCCTGTGAAGAGGGCAGTGTGTTGTTCTTGATGCATCTGGTTGCTTCTAAGTTTAATAGGCTTAGTAAGGTAGAAGATTAAAATAGCCTATTTTTTTCCCAATGAATTCTGTATCTGAGAAACACAACCATGAGTTAGAGTAGTGAGGTATGGTCATTTCTCGGCAATTTATCCTGTTTTGGAAGTCTTGATTTCTTCGCACTCCCCAACAGAGAGTAAAATCATTATACTTCATTGAAATTTCAAAATATCACGTTTCTATGAACTTTACTAGAAAAAAAAAGGTGGTTCAGATACAGGACCAGAGGTGAGTGTAATAGCTAAGTTGGATCCTAAAGTAAGTGAGAATACAGAATGAATGGTGGATGACCATTTAGACATAGTAGGTGAAGGATATCACTTTAAAATAAGTGTTTCGATATACATTGGAAATATTGCAATTAAATAGAACTAGAAAAAGTTGGTTTCAGAAAGGGGAGTTTAAATTCATAAAGGATAGAAAGGTGTTTTATTTTCTTGTGTACATAAGTAGAAGAATGCTGCCTTTCATACTCCTGATAAAAAATTGTGCCTTTGAGAAAAGATGTTCCCAGTAAGGAACTTCCTAGTCCCACACACAGATATTTTACAGAAAAGACAGCCTGACAATAGTGTGGAAGTCCTGAAGATCTTTCAGAATAAGTCAAATATGCCAAGAATGAGACAAGTATAATCAGTCCTTTGTTGGGAACTTTTGACCTTTTTTTTGTTGTTCAAGGTTTTTTGTCACCTCTTCAATCACTTCTGGTTCACCACTTCACTGATTCAGAAACTTTATGAGCAGCCACGAACTCTGCCTCCAGGAAAGGTATTTTTTGTATAGCAGTTTTGTGTAATCTGAGACTTAATATACCTGTTCATTCACTTACATGTTTACAAACCCCAGGAACTAGTATGTCATAGATTTCAACATCTCTAGAGTGACATGGAGCTGTGAGAGGATTGAATGACAGTATTTGAAGGTGGAGGAACAAACATCCCTTTCCAAATCTACTGGATAAATGCTGTGGTCCTGAAGTGAGCTTGCTTCATAGTTACGTGGTTACTGACATAGTAATAGGACAATCCTACCCCTCTCTTGTGCACAGAGGCAATGAGATATCCTCTTGCATATTTCTCCAATTTCGTATATACTGTCTCATCTTAATCATGTCACCTTGCTCCAGGCTTGTATTCTGAAAGCAGACTTTATCCTCTATGCTCTCCATGATTTGCCTGCACATGGATGTTAGAGAGGGAATTACAAATATGTTGTAATGACTCCAAGATTCTGTTTTTAAATGCTTTTGTTCAAAGCTAATTCAGAATTTCACCATGAAATCTCACTAAATACAAAAGTTTGACAAGTTATAGCACTGACATTTTCAGCAACACAATAGGTTTTAATATTGAAAGTAATTAAGAATATACCAGTTTTAAAATATCTTAATCTGTTCAATAAGGTACAGCTTGATTTACACCTGGAAATTGTTTCTTAAGCATAAAGTAAAATTCTAGAAACGGTCTTTTCTTTCTATTAACTTTTTTTCTTTCTATTCAAAATACATTCATAATTGATAGATTTCACATCCATGAGGAGACTGAAAGAAATTTTCCTTTACTAGAGCTAAAATGTGATTAGGGTCAGAATTTAAATTTAGATAACATATCTCTTTGCTGTATTGAAACTAAACTCCAGTAAAGTAACAAAAAGCACTTACTTCTCCTTAAAAATGAAATCATGTATACAAACTAGATAGCTGATACTTGGATCAAAGGGCAGAAAAATATTGAATACTGTTCACAAAGTTATTGCAGTGCTATGAGCACAAAGTTAGATGTTATTTCAACTTTTTTTATCCTCAACATTTTAGATTATATCTTCTGCTAAAGACACACCAGTAGGAAAAAAGTAACATAAAAGATGTTTTATAAAGATGTTTGTATTGTCAGACTTTAATAATGTATTACTAATGAATTGAAACAAGATCATTAAATGGATCAGGACCGAAGCCTGTGATTTGGGAGGGAAGCTAACAGAGAATTTTCTTTTAATTTAATTGTTTTGAAGCATTTTATAGAATCTGCAAGTAATATTTATAAACATGACAAATTTACAGATTGCAAATCCTATTTTGGAATATACTGACTACTTTTAATTTGAATATGTATTAAGTGTTTACAATTTGAACATCATCTCTCAACCTGGAGCATTGGTTAAAACGACAAGAAACTTCAGAGTGAACCATCTTATTTACATAGTTGAAAGATTTTTAGAATATTATGAGATAATGATGACTTGACTGGTCTGTGTTTAATGCCATTACGCAGTTAACCAGCTGTCGAGGCAAATACTGTTCAGTGATGACACTTACGACGACACCTCTTTATAGCTGTTAAGAGTCAATTCTATTGTTGCTATTGTTCTATTCTTCATCTAGATCAATTTAACACTTTTGCTTTGCATAATCCAAAACATGTTTGAATCTGAAAGTGAAGTTTGTTTTCATATTGCATTCTTCTTTTGAACTCCTCTTATGTATCGCCAGAAAAATAAGAATGTGAACATTGTGTTTTCTCTCCGCTTTGCTCCCTGTGTGTATGCCTGTCGATGTGATTACTTAACCTTAGATTTACTGAAGAAGGAACATTCAGAACTGTTAATTTCAGCCATGACTTTGTAATTCTTAATTATATACACTAGAGTGATTTGTCAAGGAAAACAGAGAGCTCAGCTTGTCTGATTGAATCGCATACTGTTCATATCTATTTTCTTGTGTATTATTTTATATTTTACATTAATTTCAGGTTTATATATATAAAAAAATATGTATCAATACATAAGATGGGGTAGATATTTTTGAGCTAATTTTAAAAGAGGTTTAGAATCCAAAGGGATTTATTGCAATCCTGTTATGCTATTTGAAGATATTCTCCAGGCCTGAATTTAGCTTTTAGACCCAGAAGTACCTATGCAAAAAAATATGTTACATAGATTAATACTCACTGTTGAAGCTAAGTAAATATTCTAATGAACCACAAAACATATGTATTAAAAAGGTAATGGCTTTTGTAATGTATTTCGTTAATGTTGGTGATTAAAACTCATTTTTTAAGTTTGCTTGCAATGAATAGCAATGAATACCTAAGGTATTCTATGCACTTCTCATTACCCTAGTGTATAATGGTCACAATTTTTATGTCATAATAGCCTACGAAATAGACCAGTACTCTTTTGTCATAGGACATGATTAAGGTGCATTGACTGTGATTTGGCACAAAGTAATGCAAATTCCTATGATGATAAGCTTCATCCAAAATCAAAATAAAATCAAATACCTTTCTTTTTGTATATGATATACAGCTGTTTGAACAGTACTTCAGAAGATTCCTTGTGGATTTGAAAGTGCATGTATCAAGGTATTACCAGTCATATCTTCGAAGAAGCAATTGCAAATATGGAATGATACAAATATCAGTAGAGGTTAATAACTTATAAGTCGATTCCCAGAAGAAACAAATTCATACAGCAGCGAACGCTCAGATGCTTCAGTGAAAAATATGTCCTTCCATATTGAACAATTAGCAGTAAACATAGCTGTCATATTTACACTTTCATAGAATTTTATAATTATAGAATGCTTTAGGTTGGAAGGGACTTCTAAAAGTCATCTTGTACAACTCCCTTGCAGTAAGCAGGGATATCTTTGACTAGATCAGGTTGCTCAGAGCCTCATCCAACCTAACCCAGAATGTTTTCGTAGGATGGGACATCCACAACTTCTTAGGGAAAGTTGTTCCTTTGTTTCACCATCCTCATTCTGAAAAATTTCTTCCTTATACCTAGTTTAAATCTACTGTCTTTTATTTTGTCCTATTGTTTTGTCCTGTTGCAACAAGCCCTGCTAAAAAATTGCTCCCATCTTTTTTTATAGCCCATCTTTGAGTACTGAAAGTCTGCAATACCATCTTCCCACAGCCTTCTCTTCTCTAGGCTGAACACTTTCAGCCTTTCCTCATAGCAGATGGGTTCCATGCCTCCGATCATTTTTGTGGCCCCAACTTTCACTAGTGTAATAGTGTGAAGGAGATGCCAGTAATCTGCTGGTCAGGATGCAGCCTGAAGATACACACAGAAACATCTTGAACTGCATCTCTAACCCTCTGCATTTTCCTGTTTCTTCTGCATTCTTCCATGGTTGTGGCAATTCTAGGAAGAGCTTTTATGAATGTCTCCTGTTGAAGCGGTTTTTGTGATACTAGTAGTTAAGTGTTTAATAGACCTGAGAATGATCATGATTGACTTTGAGTTAGGCTACTGAGTATTCTGTTATCTTCTTCCTACACAGAACTTAAAAAAACTCAAACTTTTTTGTAAGGATCAGGAATATTTACCTGACAGGGAGATGATTTCTCAAACTTTCAGAATTAAAGAGCTAAGAAATGTAAAATGATAAATAATTTATTGAAGTTCCTTTGTGCACATATTCATGAACTTATTTATGAACAGAGAGGTAGACTACACGCTTCTTCTCTTCTTCCGTCTGCTTTATTCTGTCTCTTGCTTCTACTGCTAGAGGTAGACTACATGCTTCTTCTCTTCTTCTGTCTGCTTTATTCTGTCTCTTGCTTCTACTGCTACTTGTGTCAACTGTCCCTCATTTATACATACTTTTCTGCAGGTAGACTATCAAGGCACTTCATTGTTTTCAATAATCCACATTAGCATGTGTGATTGCCCAATCTCCTTGGGAGATATACTTTAAGACAAGGCCATCCTGCCTCCGCAGGATTAAACTGTTGCATGCATATATTCGGAGCCAGGCCTATTTGAGGCATCTGTTTATCAGATCCCCTCTACAATACTCCATCAGTTTGCCAACAGGAACTGGTATTGTTTTTGACCAAGCTGGGGGTTTGCAGAAGTGACAAGAAACATTTAAGGCGAAATTCATGCATTTGTCCACTACAATTTGGAGACTGAATCAACCTTTCACCCCAAAAATGCTTACAGCGTATTGGTATTCGACTGTTAGGGAGTCACAGCTAAAAACTATAACATCGTATCATACTTAGCCAAGGAATGAAGTAAAGACGTTTATTCTGATAGTATCAGTCTCTCTTGTTTCACATGCTTTCATTTAAAGTAAATGCAATCCATTAAATTTAGGTTAATTAATGAAGTGATGAGTTATTACCACACTTAGTTACTGTTCTTTTCAAAGTAGAATGAGTACCCTTTTCTTTACTCTTAAATGTAAGAACCATGTTGTATGATAAACCAGAGTTGGTTTCTTTTATGAGTAGGTTAATAAGGCTAGTGCTGTATTCTCTCCCTAACACAATACTTAGTGTTTTGCTTTTTAGAGATTGATTTTCTTATAATTTCAAAACAAAAGTAAAGAACTCTAATGCAAGAATAAGACACAGAACTTTTTGTGGTTTCTAATTTGAAATTACTTTCCTTTGGAAGCCTGTGAAATAAGAGCCACAGTTTTATCTTTTGTTACAACCAGAATCTCCAAAATTTCAGTCTGAACTTTTTAATGCTGTCTTTCATTCTCCTTATGTGCAGTAGAATGAGCATCTGAAGGATTTCTACTTTCATTCTAATAAACAAAATTTTATTCATAATTCATTTCAGCAGCTCTATTTTTTCCTGAAATTTTTCATCTATAGAAAAGTTAGAAATACAAAATAAATTTTTAAAAAAAAAGAAAAAAGCAATGACATTAATTTTGTTACAGATTCTGACAGGGAAAGTGGATTATTTATTATAAATGTCTATGACCACTGAAAAATATCTGAATGTCTAGAAATGTTTTGCCCACATTCAAGTGCAAATATCCCAATAATTTTGAAAGTTTGTTCCTCAGTTATTTTGCTAGCAGGTAGGACCAATGCAATCAAGACTAAGAGTAATGATGTAAGATTGAAATTTCATTTTTATGATTGCACAAGATGTGTAAATTAGACAAAATGATTGAAAATAATTCAACTGAGTAATGAAGGAGTCATTGATTTAAGACTTCCAAATTCAAACAAGAAACGTAGTATTTTTTTTTGCCTTCAAAAAGTCAGACTTCAGGGAATTAAAAAAAAAGTTTTTATTAACTCAGTTGAGTCAATTCGTCTGAGAAGATTAGGGAATTAGATTAAGCTAGGAATTTCTCTAAAATTATAAAAGTATAATTAGAATTTGAATCTCAAACAAAGGGGGCAAGCTGTAGGACAGTACTCCAGACAGAAATTAGGAGAACTCCAAAGCACTTGAGTGATGTTCTCTAATAGTCTTGTAACAGGTATAACAGGAACATCCTAAACTCTGTTTAGGATGGGGCTTAATTAATTCACAAATGAGGTTGCTTTGAGTAAGTCTAAGATGTAGTTCCTGTTGCTCATCTGCTGTCTCATATGAAAATGTCTGCACAGCTTCTAGATCAGACCTAGGTCATACCTGCCTAACTTGTCACAGGAGCAGCTTGAGTGTCTTTGCACCCACATTCACAGGCGTACCTCAGTAAATCTATGACCCATCTTGTTTACTTTTTTTTGTAACTTACTTTAAGATATTAGGCTTTGAGTTAGGTTCACAAGAAAATGTAAGTTCATAATGATGAAGTCAGGAGACTACTGGGAAGTACCAAATATATTGAGACACCTAACTGAATGGCCACTGACTATGGCAATCAAGATGATCCCATCTTAAGTGCCTCTCTCCCTGCTTGGGATAATTTTTATAGCAATGTACTTGTTACATGTGATCAAGTATGTGTTTGGTGATTGTTTTATTTTATTAAAATCTTTTGTTAATTTGATGCAGTTAATGAGGAATTGCAGATAGTAGCACAGTTGGACAGATTTTTAAAAGTAGCAGTTTTTTCAATGATTTCAGACCATGTGTTTGTTTGAGTCACGATAGTGAGAGCCAAAATTGATTACATATTGGTTTGGAGTTGCCCTTGCCAAAAACATACAGAGGTTTAGCTGTTGAAAAGTTATTCCCCTCAAGGTTTCAGAGATTCATTTAAAAAATAAGGCTGTTACAATTTCACACACAATACAAAACTTGGTAGCTCTTAAATTCTGTCTCAGTTTAGTTTTGGTTGTTACAACCCCGGATGAAAAGACCACTAAAAGCTGCCTGTCTACCATAACTGAGGTGAGAATATATTCGTAGTGATTAGGATTTATGTGGAATGTTTTACCTATTTTTCCATAACTCTGAAATGTTCAGAATGTTAGAAAGGGTATGGATTTGACAGATGGACCACTTGGTGGATAAAGAACTGGCTGGCTGGTCGCACTCAAAGAGTTGTGGCCAATGGCGCAATGTCCACATGGAGACAAGTGAACAAGTGTCAAGTGTAGTTCCTCAGGGGTCTGTTCTGGCTCCAGTGCCGTTCAACATCTTTGTCAGCGACATGGATGACGGCACTGAGTGCACCCTCGGTAAGTTTGCCGTCGACACCAAGCTGTGTGGTGCCGTGGACTCACTTGAGGGAAGAGATGCCATCCAGAGGGACCTTGACAGGCTTGAGAAATGGGCCAGTGCAAACTGCATGAGCTTCAACAAGTCAAAATGCAAGGTCCTGCACCTGGGCCGGGCCAATCCTAGGCACAAATACAAACTGGACACAGAGTGGGTTGAGAGTAGCTCTGAAGAGAAGGATTTGGGGGTGTTGATAAATAAGAAGCTCAATATGAGCTGTTAGTGCGCTCATGCAGCCCAGAAGGCCAACCGCATCCTGGGATATATCAAGAGAAGCGTAGCCAGTAGGTCAAGAGAGGTGATTCTCCCCCTTTACTCTGCTCTTGTGAGACCCCACCTCAAATACTGCATCCAGTTCTGGTGTCCACACCATAAGAGGGACATAGATCTGTTGGAGTGTGTTCAGAGGAGG